>NC_088812.1:19013295-19234759 GCF_011386835.1 Chrysemys picta bellii | reverse complement strand
TATTCTTATTACATTATGAAAACGGCAACACTCTTCCAAGATCTCACTTTCGTAGCTTGTATCACTTGGAATAAGCCTGTTATAAGACAAGGCTCCTATGTTTCATCAAGGAGTATCAGATGTGAAACAAGCATAAAGGTAATTAAGAAGCCAACTTAAAGAGTTCCTCCTACACAAGCATTCAGGTCTTGAGCAGTCCAGGCAAACAACGCACATTACAACAAAGTTTAAACTTGTTCTTCATAATAATTGTAAAAACAATCCTAGCTGCCTATTTCATTTTAAAAACAGCAAAAAATATCTACCTCCCTTTCCATTTCTTATAAGGAGTCTTGAAATTTAAATCTCTTCAGTGTGATAGATATGCTTGCTTTGATCTGCTTACCTCTTGGAAGTCCAGGGGCTCTGGGCTGCTGGCCCCATGGTGCCTGGGGTCCCTAGGGGCAGCTCTGTCCGCCATTAGGGATTTTTTTCCCGAGAACCCCCTGTAAGATTTCGCGAACCCCCAGGGGTTCACGAACCTCAGTTTGGGAACCACTGCTCTAAAGTCACAATGCCCTTCAGCTTACAACACCAATGTAAGGGACAAGAGGGAAGGAGGAAGAGGGAAGCAAAATGATCAAATTCCAAACACCCCCAGCGAGTCACAGATTCATAAATTCCAAGCCCAGAAGAAACCACTGCAGTCTGACTTTCTGTTTTGCTTCGGCCATAGAACGCCCCTCAAAATAATTCCCATAGGAATTAGAGCAGATTTTTTAGTAAAACACCCAATCTTGATTTTAAAACAGGCAAGTTGTGGAAAATCCAGCACAAGCCTCAGTGAATTGCTCCAAACTCTGATGTTTAAAATGCTCGCCTTTTTTCCAGTGTGTATTGGTCTAGCTTCAACTTCCAGCCATTGTCTGCTCATAACCTTTATCTGGTAAAGTGAAGAGCCCATTAGTAAATATTTGTTCCCATAGGCTCACCGCTTAACCTTCTCTTAGATTGAGCTCCTGTAGTCTGTCACCACAGGGCAGGTTTTCTAATCCTTTCATCATTCTTGTGGCTCTTCTGTGAACCCTCTCTGATTTATCAGCATCTGTCTCAAATTGTGGACACCAGAAATGGACACAATATTCCAGGAGTGGTTGCACCAGTGCCCAGTACAGAGATATCGAACCTCTATACCTCTACTTGAGAATCTGCTAGGACAGAGTCCCCTATCTTGTCCTTAGAGCCTATATTTTTTCTTACCTTCTACACAGATGACGATTTCTTTCAAAAAAATCCACACCGATATGAAAAAAAATTCCTCAGAATGTCCTCCACAACAACCGTCTCTTGGTCCTCTGAGAGAACCGCGAGATGGAGACTTGCTGCAGCAAGGCTACAGGGGGTCTCTGAGGTTCCCCCTGCCCTGCATCCCTGTCCTGCCTGGCTGTTGTCAAGGGAGCTCTGTGAGGTCACAGACGCCTCATCATCTTTGCCCAATAGGCTGAGTTCCTGCCTAAGGCCTTTGTGAAGTCACTGCCACACTCACCATTCCCTGGCAGCCTGATGCCTGCCCCTGGCCAGCCTGGTTGGATGTTTGAGCTGCACCCTGGATCTCCCCACTTGCTCATTATTGATTCTGGGGAGCAACCAGGCCACCTGGTAAAACAGCAGAGTCTGTTCCTCACCCCACACTGAGTTTTTCATAGAGGCCCAGATTGTGAAACAATTCAATCTCCTAATCTGGCCTCTATATCACGGGCTTTGAAATTTCAGACTCTCAGCACCCTATTAAGCCCAATTGCTTGTAATTAACTAAAAGGACCCTTCCAGAATGAAAGGCAGTTGTGATGTGAGGACACCAGGAAACAGAGACTTCACCTCTCCCCTGGGTAATTTGTTCCAGTGGCTTGTCTCCCTCGCTGTCAGAATTAAACGTGAAATTGACAACCTTTGATAAGGGCAACATTTATGACAATCTTTTAAATAATTTAAATAGAAGAGAAAAAAGAACATTAAGTGGAATATGTTCACTGCCAAGTTTTTCAGACAGTCGCACCACTGATGTGGTAGCTAAGGCCCTGGAAGGAAAGTTAGCTGAAATGCTAGCCTAGCTTTGGACAGCAATAACTTCCTTGAAAGGTGCAGAAAATATTGTCTTCATTTCAGTTTATTCAAATAGTTCAGTTCAATCGACTAGTTCGTTGAAATTCAAGAAAGCCATTGGGAGTTCACAAAACAGGCAAACTTGTTTTCCTCCCTCAATCTATGGATAAAAACTACCTGTGAAGGGATGGATCTACTGGTTCATCAATCTAGAAACACGTGGAGACCAGAATGTATCATTTCAGTTCACTAATCACACATCAAATTTCCTTGGTTTAAGAAATCAGTTAGTTTTAAAAGCAAAACATTTTGATACAACTTTTTTCTTATGCTTCTCTTTCTAGCTCTGGCATAACCTTGATGTGTGACCAAAGAGAGGTCACTTCTTTTCTTTTTCCCTCTGTATCATGGGGATGGAGAAAATTCTCTAAGTCCTAGCAGGAGAGAGATTTGAGCATGTCAGGCGTGTTAGGGCCCTTGTGCTCTAAAGGACAATGGATGATTGTTGTTTGGGACAAGAATCCTGACGGATTTGATACTTGTCCCCCAACCAAAGTCAATAGCACATCTCTGTATTTTCAATCATGAGTTAGACATTCTCAGCACCCCTCTGTCTCCCGCAGCCCTCAGGTGTTCCTTGGATTATGGAGGCTAAGAGAACTGGAATTTTTTACTGGCTTCCTGGGTGTTACTAGCCAATGAGGGTCTCAGTCTGGCCTCCGAGGCCCACACCCCCAGCCACTAAAGATCAGGATGGATTGATTTCACTCAAAGTTTTTTGTATTTGTATTTTTGAATTATTTTCCTAATGAAAGATTGATTCTCATGGAATTCTTAGAGCTGGCAGATGACAGAACAAGGAGCAATGACCTCAAGTTGCAGTGTGGAAGGCTTGGATATTCGGAAAAACTTTTTCACTAGGAGGGTGGTGATGCCTTTGAATCTGCTAGGATAGAGTCCCCTATCTTGTACTTAGAGCCTATATTTTTTCTTACCTTCTACACAGATGACGATTTCTTTCAAAAAAATCCAGTCCGATATGAAAAAAAAACGCACAGAATGTCCTCCACAACAACGGTCTCTTGGTACTCTGAGAGAACCACGAGATGGAGACTTGCTGCAGCAAGGCTACAGGGGGTCTCTGAGGTTCCCCCTGCCCTGCATCCCTGTCCTGCCTGGCTGTTGTCAAGGGAGCTCTGTGAGGTCACAGACGCCTCATCACCTTTGCCCAATAGGCTGAGTTCCTGCCAAAGGCCTTTGTGAAGTCACTGCCACACTCACCTTTCCCTTGCAGGCCTGATGCCTGCCCCTGGCCAGCCTGGTTGGATGTTTGAGCTGCACCCCGGATCTCCCCACTTGCTCATTATTGATTCTGGGGAGCAACCAGGCCACCTGGTAAAACAGCAGAGTCTGTTCCTCACCCCACACTGAGTTTTTCATAGAGGCCCAGATTGTGATACAATTTCATCTCCTAATGTGGTCTCTATTTCCAGGGCTATGAAATGTCACACACTTTGCACCATATTAAGCCCAATTCTTCTTGTGCCTTTCTTGGCTAGATCGAATTAGCCCTGCCCCATGATATCCGATCTCCCCGTCCTGCTGGGAGCCCCCGAGCCAGGAGCACCCCAGTAGGGGCCTCCTTGCTGTTTGTCTGCCGGGCTGGTGACAGGACTTCCTCTGCGTGGGGATATCAGATGCACCTCCAGAGGCAGTGCAGAAGTGAGTGCACTGCATCAGCCCAGCGTTGGGCTCAGGGCTTTGCCCTTGGCAGCTTCTGCTCCAGTCACGTCTCTGGGTGCCCGGATTCAGAGCTTCTGGCCCCCTGTGGCTGCAGCCAGTGCTGGGGAACTGGGCTCAGGACTTTCATGCCCCTCCCCACTCCTGCTGGCACTCTGGGTGTCCGGGCTCGGGTCTTCTGCCAGGCATCTGCAGCTGGGGCTCGGGGCTTCCCTTGCCGTTCCTTCTGGGGCTCAGGTGTCTATTTTTCTAGATGTCCCGAAAATGGTAGGAGCCGAGGTGCTCCCAAGTAGTAGGTAGGAGCTGAGGTGCTCCCAACAGCAGGAACCCTCCTGCACATCTGGGAACCTCCTCTAGCTTCAGAAAGGTTGCTGGCTGCTGCCCTTGGAGCCCAGGTCTGAAGGCACCACACACGTGAGGGTGGCCATGCTGTGACCCCTACAACAACCGCTGAACTCCCCTATTCTCCTATTTTGGTCAGGACCCCCATGGTTACAATACCATGACATTTCAGATGGAAACATTGGTCAATTTCAAGGCCAGAGGGTTTTTAAATTAGTCAAACTGAGCCCTGAATTTGGTAGGGACCTGGCTATTATGGAAGTCCTAGCAGGTTTGCACTCCCGGTTCTCCTGAAAGGCCATTGAGAATTCATGCTGCCTGAGAAACTTCCCAGAATAAGCTACCAGGACTGGGGGGGGATGAAGGAAACCAACCAAAGCCTGAGCTAGGATGGAGAGCATTGATCCAAGCGGTGTTTGAACCCCTCCACCCCCACCTGCCTGCCTGCCGTGAAACGGACAGAGGGGCACTGATTTCTATTGGTGAACTTGCTACAGACCGTGGGCTTCAGCACAAGCCATGGAGCCCATACTCTGACCTCTTGGAGAAACAGCAACGTTGGCTTCAGGGCCGGCTTTAGGCCAATTCCACCAATTCCCCCGAATCGGGCCCCGCGCCTAAGAGGGCCCCGCGCCCAGTGGCAGGGCCACCAGGGTGGGGACAAGTGGCCGAGAATCCCTTCCCTGGCTAGAGGCTCCTTTTTAATTTTTACTCACCCAGCAGCGCTCCGGATCTTCAGCGGCACTTCGGTGGCGGGTCTTTCACTCACTCCAGATCTTCGGCAGCACTTCAGCGGCAGGCCCTTCAGTGCCACCGAAGACCCGGAGCGAGTGAAGGACCCACCGCCGAAGACTAGGAGCGCCGCCCGGTGAATACAAGCCCCACGTGTTTTTTTACGTGGTTTTTTTTTTTTAGTCATCCCTGCTGGGGCCCCGTCAAAACTGTTCGAATCGGGCCCCGCACTTCCTAAAGCCGGCCCTCGTTGGCTTTTTAGAAACCTTCCCCCCAGTGCTCTGCATCCACTTGGGATTGTGCCCAGCAGAGGCTGGTGGAGGGGAGGGGAAGGCAGAGGAGGCCATGCAAATGTTGTGGCGTCTGCACTACCCCACAGACACACACCCAGCAATGCACGGCATAATAGCCAGGACAGTAAATGATTTGGCCATAACCTCCAAAATCCTCAGTGTTGAAAGTACAATTTATCTAGAAAACAATGGGAGGGAGGGGTTAGAGAGTTGCAGTAACCACCTGGATTTCCAGTCTCTGGCCAGGCACAGCCCCCTCTCCACAGTTTTCACTGATATCTTCTCCAAACTGGTCCTCCTGATATAATCTGAGGTCACATCCTGGCCTGCAGGGACATTGGCAGGATCTTCACTGTTCCCAGCTGCAGCATCACCCTTGTTATCCTGCCTGATAAGGATCCCGCCAGGGCTCAGCTAAATGGCATGTATCATGACAGGCTCTTTGCTGAGGGCCCTTGACAGCACCCGCACCCAAACCCCTCAACCCCAGCCCCACCCCAGAGCCTGCACCCCCAGCCGAAGCCCTCACTCTCTCCCACACCCCAACCCCAATTCTGTGAGCATTCATGGCCCTCCATACAATTTCTATACCTGATGTGGCCCGTGAGTCAAAAAGTTTGCCCATCCCTGGTCTAAGGCCACCAAATGTTCGCAGTTACATGGCCCATGAAGCTCGCCTCCATCACTCACTGGTTAAAGCTTCAAACAAGCCCCTTTGTGCTTTCTCCCATTCTGCCCCCCACACTCGGGAGGAGCTCCCTGTAAACATCAGCAAAACGACCTCCTCATCCCAGGGATTGTTTGATTCTTCAATTATTCCCATGTCCAGCAGGCTTGCCAGCTCCTTCTGAACCTGCTGCTGCAATGTACCAGTTCTGTGGGGTGCTTTGCTGGGTGCAAGTTGTGATCCCACAGTGTTAATCTTAGACAACTTTTGTGAGTCAGGCCTGGCCTGCTAGATAATACCTGGCAGTGACTTTGCAGCACAGTCATAACCTCTGTCTTTTCAGTTACGGTGACCTCTTCACACACCTCAATGCTCTCAAGTGGTATTCAGGCATCAGATCCGTAAGGGGCTGTCTTACAATCCTCTGCACAGAATAGCATCTTGACAACAGCTTCACTATTGTGATGCACTTTTAACAGCCCGAGGTGTATCCCTGCTGCGAGGCCTGTGTACTTTGCAGGTAACAGTGTGACCCCTCCCTACCACCTCAGAAGGCCCCTCCCATCAGTTTTGCAATTTGTACTTTTCCACGAGGAGTAACAACTGCAGCAGATCACCTGCATCAAATGATCACTCACAAGGACAGCAGGACCCCGTTTATCCCCTTGAATTGGGACCAGGGCCAGACTGGTTAACTAAAACTTCAGATAATCAGATGAATGGGAAAGTGCGAGGCTGCAGTGCCATCTAGTGACCATAACAGATACTGCTCATTTCTGGACCTGTGTGTGCTGGTTGTTGGGTTAATATGGAGAACCGGATAATGGAGGGTCGGATAAACAGGGTTCTACTGTATTGTGCTCATCCCATTCTTTCCGAGCTGATTGGCTTTTAGTGAGGCTTCGCTTCGCTATTCCAATCATGGATTTAGGGAAACCTAATTTAGGCTCCTCCCCGTGAAGGGGAAAGGAAAAGTGAAGTGCTTCAGTAAGAGTAAACTTACCAGAATGAAATGGTTCCATTGTTTTCTGTTTCAAAAGGGCATTTGGCTTCAGAATTTTATTTCATTTTTTATGAGATTGTGTCTTTTCTGTTTTGTGGCACACAAGCAGAGAAGTTAGAGAAAACATAAAATTCTCTTGCTGGAAGTTCGCAATGTTTTGCTAATTTGTTTCTTAGGAGCCAGAACAATAATGTGTGTGGAATCATCATTACTGTGTATTCTGTGTAGTTATGTTGTTGGCTTCTTTAGGAAATTTGCAAAAGAGGAGCACTGGGAAAGCCTGTCCCCCCTTCCCCCCCCCCCCACATACGCACTACACATTTGCTGCCCACTGGTGCTGCCTGAGCAGTAGCATTGTGACATCAGAGATAATCCACCACTCAGCACTCCCTCCCTCCAGTTCATTTCCATACTTGGGGAGAATGACTGGCACCCTGGCTACCATGGCAACAGTTACCTTTGACAACTGATTGCCCCCAGAACATCATCACAGGAAGGAAGTTGGTAATGAAACAGGGCCACATTTGGACAGGCAGGACAGCCTCCTGCTGTGCTCATTTGGGTTTGTCCTGTGATAGGGTCCAGTGTTTTTTTCCAAAGGACAGTTGTTTGCTACTTTCCATAGTAAGGGCCAGGTGAAAACAAGGGGAAAAATTCCAGCTCTTTTTCTTGGATATTGTTTATCTGCTTCTTACACATTCAGGGTTCTAGCTGAGAACTTTCACTGAAACAGAAGTTGCATAAAATAAGTTTTGTTTTAATACAGTTTAATTTAATTACTTTCCATACTCTGATCAACACGGCACTGAGTGGTGAAACAGAGATTTTCACAAAGATAACAATGGCAATAAACTATATACTGAAAACAACACATGAGTAAGAGCTTCATTGTTTAAATAACACATATATAAAATATTTTCTTTCTATTTAAAAAAAAGAAAGGAAATCAACAAACAAAAACCCCTTCCTTTAACGTTACTTAAGTTTGCTTTCATCAATAAACTAAACCATAACATAATTAGGAAACACAAAGTCAAAGTTTTAAAAAGGATTAAAAGTTTACAAAGTTTTGCATTCTCAGGTTAGCAAAGGTCATGCTCTCAGAGTTCAAGTAAATTGGAAAACCAGCATCATACATTGCAAGTAGCACCCTGGGCCGGCAAACAGGATGGAACATGGCAGGTACCATTGCTGGAGCAGATGCTGCATGCCAGGGACCAAGTCACGCTCTCCGCCGCACTGTTACAGCCCCTTGGGAATCAGTGATGAGAATGATGTTAAACCTACCCCGGGCCATTCCACCAGCACAGTATAACCACACCCTGTCCTTCCCCTGGATTGCTCCAACCTGCCTCCTAGAGCAGGTGCTGGGTCGGGGAGACAAGGGATGTGTTCTACATCAGGCACAGAGCCCATATCCCCCCAGTGGCAAAAACCTTTGCAAAACTTTTCAAGATAATGCATCTGCATGTGATTATCCCCTGTCCCCTAGAGAAATACGGTGTATTTTAATGAGTCTGCCCTTACTTGTCTTGATGATCAGAGCTCAGAGGTGCTACAGGGATCCTCTCCCAAATGATGCTATGCCAAACATAAACGCACTTCCATCCTATACTTTGAAATCAAGAGAGATGACATCTCTCCGAAGGTAGGAGTGAACACTATTTCCAGTACAATAAAACTGAAATCTCCTTTTGATAGTTACATCAGGAAATAGCTCTTTTCAGAACACCTTGCCCAAGGCAGAAATTTGCAGAAGTCAACTTGTTGATTATTTGAATCTATAATGCAGCCACGTGGGAACAGAAAGGAGATTGTTCTGAGTCTTTCACATGAATTCTCTCTTACAGTCCATACCTTGGGTGACTTCTGGAGTGGATTATTGCAATGTTCTCTACAATGAGCCACTCAGCCCAAGCACAGCTACTGCCAAATGCAGGTGTCCACTGAATTGCAGGGGATATTACACCTAGGAGGACATCCGGGACCATTGAAGCTAATGGGAATTTTGCCATAGACTTCAATGAGGCTGAGATTAAATATGTGGGGAGTGATGGTCAAGCATTCTCACTGGGGGTCTCCTACACCTGGAGGTCATTTCCCTGGGCTCACACGTCCAAACTCTGAGTTTTCAAGGCACAGCGTAAGGCTCAGCTCTTTCTCTGAGTGCCGTGTGGAGGTTTGGTTGTGGCGAGCACGGCGTATTGGAATGCATGTTCATTAACACTTTGTAGAACATCACTGCTTTGCCGAGCCGAGACAATGTCTACCAAGGCTCAGTCCAATGAAAGTAAATCATTTTCTGTGAATCAGATGGGCTTTCAGTGACATGGTCCGCTCAGATGCTCTACTGAGCATTATGTAGAATGTGTTTACATTAGTTTTTCTCTGATGTTTTTAACTCCATCTTTCCTTGACTTAAATAGAGGGGAATTCTACAGCCTCTTTTGAGAGCACTTTTCGCTTGCACATAGATAGATAGATAGATAGATAGATAGATAGATAGATAGATAGATAGATAATTTGTTTTAGGAACTGAGATCTGTGAACAGGCAGGAGAGCTCCTTTAGCATTAAAAAATATTTATGGTCATCAATCCTGTACTCCCTTTAAAAGTGGGGGTAGGAAATAGCTTAATAGAAATTTGCTAGAATGTAACTATCTGATCTCTGGTTCTGACTGTCTCTTTAGAAGGAATATGGTCTGCAGAAGCATTTGGATTCACCGGTCTTTTTATGAAACACTGAATAAACACACAGAAATTACCAGATTGGATCAGACCCGAGCTCCATCTAGTGTCTTGTCTCTGATAGTGACTAGTACCAAATGTTTCAAAAGAAGGTTTAATAACCTTCAATAGGCAGATGCGAAATAATCAGCCCTTTCCCCATCTCGCCCTGATCTCTCATAGTTAGAGAAGAGATTGGTTTAAGCCCTGAAGCATAATGTTTAGTATCCCTTAAGCATCCGCATCCACACACCATGCCATATAAAACTGTCAAATCCCTCCAGTTTCTTTGTGGTTCTGCTTAACAGCACTCCTAGGATCTACAGACATTTCCCAACTTCTCAGCTCATCCAGAAGAACAGTTCAGACCAGCAAGGCACTGAGCACGTTAGCCCCAATCCAAAGAAACATATAAGCACATGCTTAACTTTAAGCAACTTTAAGAATGTAAGAAGCCCCATTGAAATCAACATGCTTAAAATTCTGGGGGCTCCACTTCAGGAAAGATGGAGATAGATTGGAGACAGCCCAGGGGAGAGCAATAAAAACAATAAAAGGTTTAGAAGCACTGGGGGATGGACTAGATGACCTCTTCAAGCCCTACGTTTCTATGATTCTATGAAAAGATATGCACCTGCTTAAATGTTCTGATGGACTGAGAGAAGAATGCTCAGATCCATGCAGGATCAAGCCCTAAATGACCTATTGTTCTTTGCTTGGATGCATTTGATGAAAGAAGTCAAGTCCTTCTTCCTTTCTATCTTCTGTAGAAGTGCACGTTAAGCAAGCTGCCTTTGAAGTTGAATAATCATTTTATTTGTTTCAGAGAAGCAGCCGTGTTAGTCTGTATCCGCAAAAAGAACAGGAGTACTTGTGGCACCTTAGAGACTAACAAATTTATTTGAGCATAAGCTTTCGTGGGCTAAAACCCACTTATTTGTAATATTTGTCTGAATGCCGACTGACTGACATGCTATTTGGCCAAAACCAAAGAGTGTGTAAAGAAATAAATGACATGTGTGTGTATGTACGGCATGTGTATGAATATGTACGCACACACACACTTTTTCTTGATCTTTGGCCACAAAAAACATACCACACATACATACCTGATGATCACACTAGACGTTCACTACCTTTTACATTGCCAGGGTGTTATGAATGAGAACCACGCCATCCCCATAATTTCACAAACTGGAATGTGCGACATGAGCTAAGTACAATTAACAATTATATGATTTGGCAATCACTATTGTGACATGGGGTGAGGAAAGAGGTGCATTGAGGATATTGATATATGATTAAATAGGTTTACAGGCAGTTTCTTATCTCTATAAAGACAGGTTAAAAGATAAATCTATACATAGAATATTTTTTCTTATCATTATAAATATATGTTTCTAAAAATATATTCACTGTTGTTCATTTTCTCAGAAGTATTCACCCCTGGCTACACACTTTTTGTCTGATCATTAGAAGTGTACATAAGGTAATTTTTCAGCAGCCAAAGAAAAGACGGTTACTCACCGTTGTAACTGTTGTTCTTCGAGATGTGTTGCTCATATCCATTCCATTAGGTGTGCGCGCGCCGCGTGCACGATCGTCGGAAGATTTTCTACCCTAGCAACACCGGCGGGTCGGCTGTGGAGCCCCCTAGAGTGGCGCCTTCATGGCGCTGAATATATACCCCAGCCGACCCGGCGCCCCCTCAGTTCCTTCTTGCCGGCTACTCCGACAGTGGGGAAGGGGGGCGGGTTTGGAATGGATATGAGCAACACATCTCGAAGAACAACAGTTACAACGGTGAGTAACCGTCTTTTCTTCTTCGAGTGCTTGCTCATATCCATTCCATTAGGTGACTCCCAAGCCCAACTTAGGTGGTGGGGTCGGAGTGAGACATTGCTGTGTGCAAAACCGCTGATCCGAATGCAGCATCGTCCCTGGACTGCTGCACTAGTGCATAGTGAGCTGTAAACGTGTGGACTGATGACCAAACCGCAGCTCTACAAATGTCCTGGATCGGAACTTGCGCCAGGAAAGCCGTCGAGGAAGCTTGGGCCCTCGTGGAGTGAGCGGTGAGGTGCGGTGCTGAGACACCTGCCAGGTCATAGCAAGTCCGGATGCAAGACGTAATCCAGGAGGATAGGCGTTGTGAGGAGACCGGTGAGCCTTTCATTCGGTTGGCCACTGCAACAAAGAGTTGCGTCGTCTTTCTAAAGTGCCTTGTGCAGTCAATATAGAAAGCCAGGGCCCTGCGAACGTCTAGAGAATGCAAACGTTGATCCTGGCGAGTAGCATGCGGTTTAGGATGAAAGACCGGGAGAAATATATCCTGGTTGATATGAAATGGAGAAACCACCTTAGGGAGAAAGGCAGGATGTGGACGAAGCTGCACTTTATCCTTATGGAAAACTGTGTAAGGGGGCTCGGATGTAAGCGCCCTGAGTTCAGAAACGCGCCTTGCTGAGGTGATGGCTACGAGGAAGGCTGTCTTCCAGGATAGGTACAGAAGTGAACAGGTGGCCAGTGGCTCGAATGGAGGACCTGTGAGCTTGGAGAGAACCAGGTTGAGGTCCCACGTCGGAACGGGCTGACGTTGTTGTGGGTACATCCGGTCTAAGCCCTTGAGGAATCTAACGACCATCGGGTTAGAGAATACCGAGGACGCGAGTTCCCCTGGGTGAAAGGCCGATATAGCGGCCAGGTGAACTCTAATTGAAGATATCGCCAACCCCTGCTGTTTTAGGGCGAGGAGATATTCCAAAATGAGAGGAATAGGTGCCTGCAACGGGAACATGGCTCGTTGTTCGCACCAACAGGAGAACCGCTTCCACTTGGCCAGGTACGTGGTCCGTGTTGAGGGCTTCCTACTGCTCAGCAGAATCTGTTGGACAGAGTGCGAGCATTGCTGCTCTGCCTGGGTGAACCATGGAGCAGCCACGCCGTGAGGTGGAGTGATTGTAGGTCGGGGTGACGCAGCCGGCCGTGGTCCTGAGAGATGAGATCCGGACATAATGGAAGCGGGATTGGTGTCTGAACCGAGAGTTCCAACAGTGTGGTGTACCAATGTTGTCTCGGCCACGCTGGAGCGACCAGAATTACCTGTGCCTGGTCTCTGCGCAATTTGAGCAGTACCTTGTGGACCAGAGGAAACGGAGGAAAGGCATAAAACAGGTGGTCTTTCCAGGGAAGGAGAAATGCATCCGAGAGGGAGCCTGGAGCTCGACCTTGCAGAGAGCAGAACACGTGGCACTTCCTGTTGTCTCGAGATGCAAACAGGTCTATCTGGGGAAACCCCCACTTCTGGAAAACGGAATGTATGATGTCCGGACGGATAGACCACTCGTGCGTCTGAAAGGACCTGCTGAGTCGGTCCGCTAAAGTGTTCTGGACTCCAGGGAGGAACGATGCCGTGAGATGGATTGAGTGGGCGATGCAGAAGTCCCACAGGCGAATGGCCTCTTGGCATAGAATTGACGAACGTGCTCCTCCTTGCTTGTTGATGTAAAACATGGCCGTGGTGTTGTCGATGAGAACTAACACACAGCGGCCACGTAGGAGATTGAGAAATGCCTGGCACGCCAGGCGCACCGCCATCAGTTCCCGAACATTGATGTGCAGGGCTATCTGGGGTGCAGTCCACAGGCCCTGGGTATGGTGTTCGTTGAGATGGGCGCCCCAACCCAGAGATGAAGCGTCTGTGACCAGGTGCAGAGAGGGTTGTGGGGCGTGAAATGGCATCCCCTCGCAAACCACATTGCGATCTAGCCACCAGGTGAGGGAGGTCAGGACCGAGTTCGGGACCGTGACCACCATGTTCAGGCTGTCCCGATGTGGGCGGTATATTGATGACACCCAGGTCTGGAGTGGGCGAAGCCGAAGTCTGGCATGCCTGGTTACGTACGTGCAGGAAGCCATGTGACCCAGCAGGGTAAGGCACGACCTCACCGTGGTAGTTGGGAAGGCCTTGAGCCCTTGAATGAGGCTCGTGATGGTGCAAAAGCGGTTGTCTGGCAGGATGGCTTGTGCACGTCTGGAGTCTAGAACTGCGCCGATGAATTCTATTCTCTGGGTAGGTTCTAGAGTGGATTTGTCCTTGTTGAGTAGGATGCCCAACTTGTTGAATGTGTGCACTATTATGTGGACGTGAGCTCGAACTTGCTCTTTGGTGCGACCGCGTACCAGCCAGTCGTCTAGGTACGGGAACACCTGTATCCCTTGCCGACGAAGGTACGCTGCCACGACAGCCATACATTTCGTGAACACTCTTGGGGCCGAGGATAGGCCGAAGGGAAGGACTGCAAATTGGTAGTGCACCGTGCTTACCACGAATCGCAGGAAGCGTCTGTGAGGCGGGTAAATTGCGATGTGAAAGTATGCGTCTTTCATGTCGAGGGCGGCGAACCAGTCTCCAGGATCGAGGGAAGGGATAATGGCCCCCAAAGAGACCATGCGGAACTTCAACTTTACTACGAATTTGTTGAGTCCGCGCAAGTCCAAGATGGGTCGCAGACCTCCTTTGGACTTGGGAATGAGGAAGTAACGGGAATAAAATCCCCTGCCCCTTAACTCCACTGGAACCTCCTCTATGGCCCCCATAGCAAGGAGCGTAGAAACTTCCTGTATAAGAAGTTGCTCGTGAGAAGGGTCCCTGAAGAGGGACGGGGAAGGGGGGGAGGAGGGGGGGATTGAAGAAAACTGGATAGCGTATCCCCTGTCCACCGTGCGAAGGACCCAACGGTCCGAAGTTATAAGGGACCAAGCACGGTGGAAATGGGAAAGGCGATCCCGAAAGGAGGGGGCTGGATCCTGGGGGATGACTGGGGCGCCGTCCTCGACCGCACCTTCAAAAGTTCTGCCTGGGGCCTGAAGGTGGTCTAGGTGGCCCCTGGTTCTGACCGGGTTGAGGGCCGGCCCACCTTCTTCTACCACCTCGCCCTCGCCTCCGGGCCGAGTCCTGTCTCTGACGAGGCGGGGGGGGGTAGAAGCGCTGAGGCTGCGGCCTGAATGGCCTGCGCTGAGGGCCCGCAACATGCATCCCCAGGGAACGCATGATTGTCCTGGAGTCCTTGAGGCTCTGCAGGCGAGAGTCCGTCTTTTCTGAAAACAACCCCTGTCCTTCGAAGGGCAGATCTTGCAGGGTTTGCTGCAGTTCCTGAGGCAAACCCGAAACCTGGAGCCAGGAGATCCTCCGCATAGCGACACCTGAGGCCAGGGTTCTCGCAGCAGAGTCTGCTATGTCTAAGGAGGCCTGTAAGGAGGTCCGAGCCACCTTCTTACCCTCCTCTACCAGGGCTCCAAACTCCTCCCTGGACTCTTGGGGAACCAACTCCTTGAACTTCCCCATAGAGTTCCAGGAGTTAAAGTTATAGCGGCTCAAGAGCGCCTGCTGGTTAGCCGCTCTAAGTTGCAGCCCTCCGGCTGAGTAAACTTTACGGCCAAACAAATCGAGGCGCTTAGCCTCCTTCGATTTGGGCGCTGCGGCCTGCTGACCGTGGCGCTCCCTTGCATTCACTGATGCCACCACCAGTGAACACGGCTGGGGGTGGGTATACAAGTACCCGTAGTCTTTGGACGGAACAAAGTATTTCCTTTCCACCCCTCTCGCTGTGGGTGGGATAGAGGCAGGAGTTTGCCATATCGTAGTTGCATTCGCTTGTATCGTGCGGATCAGGGGTAACGCCACCCTCGATGGGGCATCCGCTGCGAGGATATTCACGATGGGGTCCTGCACCTCCACTATCTCCTCCGCCTGCAGGTCCATATTACGGGCCACCCTACGCAGGAGATCCTGGTGAGCCCGAAGATCTATTGGAGGTGGACCTGTGCACGATGTGCCCGCCACTGCCTCATCCGGAGAGGAAGAGGAAGATGCCTCCGGTGGTACAGGATCCAAGGGAGGGTCCTGGTCTCCCTGCTCCTGGGCCGGAGCATCACCTGCGCTTGGGTCCAGGACGTCAGGTGGTGCGGACACGGAAGCCTCCATGCCCCCTGGCGGAGGCCGAGAGATGGTGGACTCCGGGGCCCTTCTAACGGAGTGGCCCGAGCGAGAGGTCGAAGCTATTGGAGCCCCTTGGGCCTGATGGTACGCCCACGGGGTCCAGAACGACCAGTGAGATGGGCCCTGAGCAGGGTCCTCTGTTATCTCCTGCCAATGGCCCAAGTCCTGTTCCTCGGCTTGCCCCTGAGGGGGGTATGCCGATCTCGATAGGTCCTCGGAGGAGCGAGACACCGATCTCGATGGCCATGGCGGTGCTGAGAGCGTCGAGACGAATCCCGTGGGCTGCGGTGCCGCACGGTGCCGGTCCGGAGATGTTCTAACTCCACGCGGTGCCGGCGATCGGTGCCGGGACCGCGACCGGTGCCGATGACCTCACCGGTGCCGGGAGTCGGATCTGGACCTCGACGATGACCTAGAGTAGGCCCGGTGCCGGGAGCGGCCTCTCGACGTCGAGCGTCGTTCGTGGCGGTGCTGAGAACTACGTCTCGACGTTGATCGGTGCCGACGATCATAGCGGTGCCGAGACGTAGAGCGGTGCCGCGACGAAGATCTTGGCCGCGAGTACGACCGGTGCCGAGGTGATATTCGGCGCCGGGACTGCGAGCGGCGTGGGGACCTGCTTCGGGACCTGGACCGGTGCCGTGGTTCCAGCCCTTGCGATGGAGGGCGCATCAAGGCAGGTTTCCCCCTAGACTGGACCGGGCGAGTCAACGGTGCCGTCGGTGCCGGTGGTTGAGGCGGTGCCGGCTCCGTGAGAGCTATTAAGTCTCTCGCCGCCGCGAAGGTCTCTGGAGTCGACGGGAGGCACTGTATCACCGCCGGTCTCGGTGGAGACGCTATCTGCACCGGACTCAACGGCCTTGGCGCCGGAGTCGATGGTGCTGGAGGCACCTGTTTCCGGTGCTCCACAGGTGGACACGGCTCTACCCCCGGCACTGGGGGAGCCGGCGTCTTCGGCACGGAGGTCCCCATCTTATGGGCTTTTTTATGCCCCGGGGATAATGACCGGCGCCGAGGCACTTGTTGTGCTTGCGGTGCCGACGAGGTCCGGTGCCGGGGAGGCTTGTCTGACGCCACTCGCGTGGTCGGCATGGCCGGTGCCGCCGGAGCACTGCGCACCGAGGTGCTAGGTGCCGGGGCCTGACTCGTTGATGGGGCGTCCGGACTAAGTGCCGCCTCCATAAGGAGTTGCCGGAGCCGAAAGTCCCGCTCCTTCTTGGTCCTTGGTCTGAAGGCCTTACAGATCTTGCTCTTATCTGTTTGATGGGACTCTCCCAGGCACTTCAGACAGGAGTCGTGAGGGTCGCTCGTGGGCATAGGCTTAGCGCAGGAGGCGCACTGCTTGAAGCCGGGAGCGTTGGGCATGAGCCCGGCCCCGCGGCCGGGGGAGAAAGGGGGAGACGACCCCCTTAATCCCCTGAACTACTATAACAACTAGAACAAATGAACAATTTTTAAAACTATTTAACTATTTAACTATAAACAACTAGAACTATAACTATAACTGTGAATAACTAACTAAGCTAGGGAGAGTGGAGAACAGCTATGCCGCGCTCCACAGTTCCAACGACCGTCAGGGGTGGTAAGAAGGAACTGAGGGGGCGCCGGGTCGGCTGGGGTATATATTCAGCGCCATGAAGGTGCCACTCTAGGGGGCTCCACAGCCGACCCGCCGGTGTTGCTAGGGTAGAAAATCTTCCGACGATCGTGCACGCGGCGCGCGCACACCTAATGGAATGGATATGAGCAAGCACTCGAAGAAGAACAAGAAGCTACAGGATTTAGTCAGCATGGCTGTAGTGTCCAGAAGGGATACATTTAGAAGCTCCATTTTTGAAATATTTTCTCAATGAAAGTATGTGCATAATGTGTTCTAGCTGGTAGCCGATGATTTAAAAACATGGAGGCATATTTCGGTGGGGGAAACTGTCAACCAATAACCAGAGTGCGATGCAAACTATGCGTTCCTCCTAACCATGTTATTGTTCCCAGGTATAATGGAGATCCACGGATTCTACTACTGTCTAAGGTACCAGTCCCACAAAATTGAACATATTCCTTAATTTTATTTATGTGAGGCATTCCACTGAGTCTGTGAGGCTACACTAATAAGTGAAATTAAAATATCAACAGAATACGGGTCAAAATGTGTAAATCAGACTAAATGGCAGGGTAATGCACTTTCCTAGAGATAAAGGATTTTTTTCTCCCTTAGAAGAAGTGAAGGAGTGATGGGTTTTCCCATCAGTTGTTCCAGGTTCCATTTCATGACTCAAAGGGTCTTTACGCATATGACCACAGTTCTTTATATTAGCATACACCATTTGCACAAGAACTAATGCCTTCCTTTATGGTTGATCCCGCAGCTAGCGCCCAAGGCTGAATGAATGGCTGGAGGAAATTGTACGGCAGTGACCGAGTTCATTCTCACAGGAGTGACAGATCGTCTGGAGCTGCAGGTCCCCCTCTTTGTGCTGTTCCTGGTGATCTATATTATCACCCTGGTGTGGAATCTGGGGATGATGGTTTTAATCAGGATCGACCCCCAACTCCACACCCCCATGTACTTCTTTCTCAAGAATTTATCTCTCGTGGATGCCTGTTACTCCACAGTCATCACTCCCAAGATGCTGATGAGCTTCTTAGCCGAGAGGAAAGCTATTTCCTATACAGCTTGCATCATCCAATATTTTAGCTTCATATTGTTTGTCATCTCTGAGTGCCTTCTGCTGGCAGTAATGGTGTATGACCGTTATGTAGCCATCTGCAACCCGCTGCTGTATATGGTCATCATGTCCCCAAAGCACTGCCTACGGCTGGTGGCTGGTTCATATCTATGGGCCATCCTGAACTCTGTGATACATACCAGCGGTTTGCTAAGATTATCCTATTGTGACTCCAATATCCTGAATCATTTTTTCTGTGATATCAACCCACTTCTAAAGCTCTCCTCTTCCGGCACCGCCATCAATCAGCTACTCGTTTTCCTCTTTGGCAGCCTGATTGAGGTGATCAGCATTGTGACCATCCTCATCTCATACATCTTAATTATTGTGACTGTGCTGCGGATCCGCTCCACCGAGGGCAGGCGCAAAGCCTTCTACACCTGCACCTCCCACCTGACGGCCGTCTCTATGTTCCATGGGACAATTCTCTTCATGTATTTCCGACCCAGCGCCAGCTACTCGCTGGACACAGACAAAATGGCCTCCGTGTTCTACACGGTGGTGATCCCCATGCTGAACCCCCTCATCTACAGCCTGAGGAACAAGGATGTGAAGGACGCCCTGAGGAGAGCAATAGAGACAAAATTGAGGGCCCATCTTTCCCCAAAGGGTGCCATAATAGGACAACCCAACCCTTCAATGACTTCTCTGCACACATAGGGCTTGTCTGCACTACAGGGTGGATCGATGCTGCAGTGATAAATCCACCAGGGGACAATTTAGCAGGTCTAATGAAGGATCAACAGACTGCCACTCTGGCTTTGACTCCGGTACTCCACCAGAACGAGATGAGTAAGGGGAGTCTATGGGAGAGTTTCTTCTGTCGACCCAGCGCAGTGTGAACCCTGTGGTAAGTAGATCTAAGCCATGTCAACTTGAGCTACGCTACTAACATAACTCAAATTGTGTAGCTTAGATCGACCTGTCCCCGTAGCGTAGACCTGCCCATTGGCTCTGATTCAGAAAGTCCTTAAGCACATGTTTAGGTTTGTCTCCCTTTGACTTCAGTGGGGCTTAAGCACATGTTTAAAGTTACACATGTATTTAGGTGCTGCTTTGAAGAGAGATGCGTTCCTGACTAGAGGCCGTATGTGCATAAAAAAGCCATGTCGGTTATTAAATGATAGTTTGCTCCCCTATGCCTATAATAAAATATTTTGAAATTGATTTTTCAGTGTAAGATGTAAGAGGGTGATTTAAATATTGTTTAGAATTACTGCATAAAAGGGAAAAGTTCACCCTGCAACAATGGATTCATGAGCAATGACCAGGACGGGTTTTAATGTCCAAAAACATTGACAGATATTTGTTCAATTCCATTTTGTGATTTTACTTAAATTAGATCCACAGCCCAACTCCTCTGTTTTTTGGGAGACATTTGTGTGCGTGAAATGATATTCAAACCTGTGTTTGTTGGAAGGGAGAATGTCGTGAATGTTCAGTGGGGTCTGATAGTTCTGGTGAGGACTCACACCAAGTCTTTATGAGTTTAGGAATCACACAATTAAAGACCAGGTAGTTTAGGTGACCAAACATATACAGACACATTTTCAAGGATCGTCGTTGATTGTAAATGCCACGGTTATTGGGATCTCAACGTAAAAGATCTTGGACCTTATTTTCCTAAGTGTTGAGTACTTACAGCTCCCGTTCACTTCAGCTGGAGTGGTGGAGTTTCTGGAAATCAGGACCGAGGGGACTGAAGTTGGGCACCCATAAACAGAGGCTACCAAAATCATTGGCCATTGCTGAATCTTTAGGGCACGGCGAATTGCCGAAGCACCAGTCACCTCACAGTCCATCTACACTGAAATGTAAGCCCAGGGTAAGCCCACGGTTTGAACTCATGCTCAAGTTAAACCCCCTTCCATCTACACACAAATTGCACTAACCCTTTACTGGTTTGTAGTGTAGACGCAGGCCCACTGGACTCCTCTTTGGGAGTCAGCCAAAAGTATCCAAAAGGCTGAGTTTCTTTGTCCTCTGGACGGTCAAGTGTTCCCACACTGCACCGTGAACAAACAGCTAAAGTGGTCACATTTTGGGAGCCTGCTAGGAACTCTGGGATATGAGTGGTTGAAATGGGGCCCACATAATGCCATGTAGATGCTGGAGCCCCAGTTCGGGACCCAGGGTGCAACAATCCCTAACCTGGGTTTACAAATGAGTGTAGTTTCTCAAACCCTAAGTTAACAAACCTGGGTCTGCTAACGTGAGTTCTACTAGCCCAGGGATTACACTGCAGTGTAGACGTGTCCTCAGAGAGTTAGTGAATCACTGTGATGTGTGTGTGTGCATTGTTCAGCACAATGGGGCTCTGGTCTCAATTTGCACTTCCAGTCGCTACTGTAAAAGTAATAATATTGAACTACGGGCAAGTTTCAACCACATGCCAGGCTCCTGCTAGGATCCTTTTATTCTATAGATATGACCCAGCAGAGCTCCCTCAGGAATGGCGAGATTGAAAAGATCTGAGGAATCACAGCCTAACCCCTAGGCCCACTGCCTTTCAGACTCACGATGCCCAGTCAAACCTTTCCCCTCTTTTCATGCAATTTACTCCCTTTTGCCTGCAGCTGCTGCCACCCCCTTTCTGCCCTCTCCCAACCACAGCGGAGTTTTTATCTCGCTCCCCTGCCCCCAACACAGCTCAGACCCGGGGCAGGGGGAAAAGCAATTCTAAAGGCTGGGGGGCCTGCGGCGTGGCCTACAGAAGCAGTGGCGTCCTAGAGCTGAGAACTGTGCAGGCAGAGGAAGGGAGCAAAAAATAGAGCCACACCCAGCTACCGGCATCAGCCGTCTTAACAGAAACCATCACCCAGCCCATCACCTAAGAACATAAGATTGGTCATACTGGGTCAGACCAATGGTCCATCTAGCCCAGTGTCCTGTCTCCCACCATGGCCAATGCCAGGTGTTTCAGAGAGAATGAACAGAACAGGGCAATTATCAAGTGATCCATCCCCTGTCTCCACTCCCAGCTCCTGGCAGTCAGCAGTTTAGGGACACTCATAACATGGGGTTGCTTCCCTGACCATCTTGGCTAATAGCCATTGAGGGACCGATCATCCAGGAACTTATGTCATTATTTTTTGAACCCAGTTATACTTTTGGCCTTCACAACGTCCCCCTGGCAACCCCTGTCCTCTGCACAGCTCTACTGCTAACAGCTGAAATTCTTCTTTAGCACAGCAAGTATTGGCTTGTGGTTTAGGAACTGAGTTCCAGACCCGAGGTTGTTGTATAGTTTTGTTGAAGTCACTTGAAGTCAATGGAGCTACGCAAAGGACAGCAAATGGGGATCTGGCCCTGAAAATGAATTCTACTGATAAAAATAAGATGTATTAGTTGGTTTATCCAAGGGAAGGTCAAGAAGTGACTTCAACATGCTGTATATGCGCCTGTGTGGGACGAAGATTTCCAATAGGGTAAAGATATTTAATTCTGCAGACAAAGGCATAAGATTCAGAGGCTGGAAGCTAAATAAACTCAGTCAAGATGAGGTGCACCTTTTTCTTAGTGAGGGTAATTAATTATTGGAACAAATTACCTATTACTGTGGCGGATGTTTCATCACGTAATGTCTTAAAATCAAGGCAATATATTTTTCTAAATCATATGCTATCACTTGAGCAGAATTCATGAACTCAGTGGACAAATTACTGGGTGAGGGTCTTGTGCCTGTGTTATGAAGGAAGTTCAAATAGTGTGACACTTCCTCCTCTATCTTGGTGGGTCCTGCGCTTATTGGCAGATTTACTTGCCTCAGAGATTCACCATGTGGGTTGGGGACCAGCCCAGAGACCTTCCCCTCTGGAAGAACCCACAGTCCAGGTCAATTGGGAGGTTTGGGGGGGAACCCGGGCCCGCCCTCTACTCCGGGTTCCAGCCCAGGGCCCTGTGGACTGCAGCTGTCTATAGTGCCTCCTGTAACAGCTGCATGACAGCTACAACTCCCTGGGCTACTTCCCCATGGCCTCCTCCAAACACCTTCCTTAGTCTCACCACAGGACCTTCCTCCTGGTGTCTGATAACTCTTGTGCTCCTCACTCCTCCAGCAGCACACCCTCTCACTCTCAGCTGTGCTGAACTCAATGACACCTTTTCCATTGACTTCAGATCAAGGCACAGAATTTGATGCACTACTTAACACTTGTAGTTTATTAAACTGCTCCCTGTAGGAATGTGATACTAGTAGCAGTTACTGATACATAATAGATTGTAAGAAACTGCTATTGTATAAAACTGCTACCTGATGTAGGAAATGCTTACAGGTACTGTAGCAGTTTTTTGCACTGTAGTATGTGTGAAACTGCTTTTTGTGTAGAAATGTGGTCTATGTAGCAGTTATTGATATGTATAGATTGTAAAAAACTGCTACTTGATGTAGTAACCTAACCCTCCCTTGCTGCAATTTAAGTCCATTGCTTCTTGTCCTATACCGGCAAACCTCCCCTCCTCCCAAGCCAGGAGCAGCGGGAGGCTAAAGCAGGAGCCCCAACCAGGGCCGGCTCTAGCTTTTTTGCCGCCCCAAGAGGCGAAGAAAAAAAAAAGATAAAGCTGTGATCGGCGGCACTTCGGCGGCAGCTCTACCGCACCGCTTCATTCTTCGGCGGTCGGTCCTTCCCTCTGAGAGGGACTGAAGACCCGGATGTGCCGCCCCTTTCCATTGGCCACCCCAAGCACCTGCTTCCTGAGCTGGTGCCTGGAGCCGGGCCTGTCCCCAACGCCTCGCCCCCTGAAGCTGGGAGTTGCATTGGGAGCCCCCCTGCCACTATACAGTCCCTAGCTACCCCCTCCCTGCACCCTGAGCTACCCCCTGCTTGCACACAGCCCCTAGCTACCCCCCTGCCTGCACCCTGAGCCGTTTTCAAACTTTTTGAACTGAGTCCTCCCTTTGAGTTATATGTTTTGGTTGCATCCCTCCAGAGCCCCGACAGGCTGGGTGCCCTCCTGAGTGAGTCAGGGGGTGGAGGTAGCGCACCCTTCCTTGACTGTGCTGTGTGGAGCTGGGTTGAGCCCTGCCAGGCCTTGCCCCTTCCCCCTCCAAAAAATAGAAGTAAAACTATGCCCATGCCCAAGTGTGTCTCCCCGGCCTGGAACCCCGCGCTCCCCCACCCGCCCCAGACCCTGTTGTTTTTATAAGATGTTGAACGGGGCCTCAGCAAGAAAAAGGTTGAGAATTCCTGGATTAGATGATCTCTCAAGGTCCCTTCCAGTCCTATGGGTCTATGTGGAAAGAAACAATTGAAAATGGGTGACATGGACATGGGCAAATCCACTAAGCAGCTTTGCTGGCAGATAGAGTATGGCAACTGTGTGGCATGTGGCAATGAAGAGAAGAGATATCCCCATGGGACAGTAGAAGGAGCCACTGCCCAATCCAGCCACACTCACAGCCCCACGGTCGAGAAGGGACACAGAGAGGGAGTGTCATGGGTTGGCGTTGCTGCAAAGAGTTTGGACCATAAATGTCATTATTGGGGATTTCCAACCCTACATATTTCAATCTAATTTCCCCTGTAACTGGGGAAAATCCATTCTTTGGGTTGGGGTTTAGCTGCTTCACCTGGGGGTTGCTCCAGTGACTGCAGTGCTGGCCCTGCCTCTCCCACCACAGCAGTTACTAACTTGTGCCCCATTGGGTCTCCACCCCCCAGTGACAGCTCAGGGCTCCATGAAATTTTCTCTCTGTTTAAAATGTGAATATATGCAACACACAGACTAGTACATACAAAATGAGCATGGTTAATAAATGGATTGGTTTAGCTGATTGGATATGTTACATGCTGGATAAAAGAAAGCCAGAGAGTCAAATATTGGTTGTTGTTTCTTTGCTTCTTCTCAGTGAGGTCTTTGTGGTACGAGGATATCCCACAACTCACTAAAACAGCTGTCCAGGCGATACTGATGTTTCAAAAGCACATTTTCTTTGTTCTTTCATATTTTTGTTCCATTTTCTTTCATGTTCATCTTGGAGCTTTTCTGCTTCACTTGAATGGAGACAGAAGCTGAGACGGCATCCGCAGTACTGTCAAATAGCTTGAAAATTCCCAGTGCAGGAGCCAGTCAGAGGACAGAGGTTGTAGCAGCTATTCAGAATAAAGAGATTTTGCATATTCATTATATGGTAAAGAAATAACCATTCAGTGATCATGTACATCCTTGCACACTGGTCAGCGAAGGATCATTATTAGCCAGCGCAAAGGGATTTGAATACTGCATGGTTATTGAAAAATATTTAGTCAGTGATTATATAAATTGAACATTTTCAACCAATCAAAATCCAAGGAATAGCATAAATTGCAAACGACCCAGGTGTGCTAGGAAGAATCTTCCCCTATAAGCAAGTTTCTTCATAATCTCCATTAGATGGTTTCTTGCACTTCTCATGGAGCCATCTTGTAATGGCCATTGTCAGAGACAGGATGGATACCTGGTCTGATCCAGTGCAGCAGAGGGGTGGGATACCAGGCTAGATGGGCTGCTGTTCTGTTCCGGTTCAGCAGGGAGATGGGGTAAATGGACTAGCAATTTGGTTTGGTATGACTGTTCCTGGGCAGCAGCCCTGCACGATCTGGAAGATGTGACCTGCGATTGATTTTCTCTGTTTTCAATACAAATGACACATGATGTCAGATTTTTTTCACATTCCATTTTTTAAAATTAAGGGATTTGTTTGGTTGAAGTGCATCCTACGTAAAGAGACTCTCGGCATGTCTGTTATTTCCTTTAGGCCCTGCAGCGCCTGCTCTTTAGTTAGATTTTTCCAGTCTCCTGGGAGAGCTGCTGCTTTTTTTGTTTTTTTTAAGCCAAAGAGAAAAGGAAAAGGAAACAAGCGAAGTAGCTGCTAATAAGGAAACTAAGTAATGCTGCTGATTGCTCCAACTCGTAGCCAAGGGAAGTAGAGAAGGAACTGAGTGGGGGTTGGTCGCACAGCGTTGGTTAACTGCCTGCAGCAGCATGAAGCAGGGACTCGATCATATCCCCCCTTAGTCTCCTCTTTTCCAAGCTGAAAAGTCCTAGCCTCTTTAATCTCTCCTCATATGGGACCCGTTCCAAACCCCTAATCATTTTAGTAAGCCCTTCTCTGGACCTGTGGATTCATTTAAGATTTTTACTTCCTTTGATTCTTCATTTTCTTTCACATATAGAGCCACTCCCCCCCATGCATGACCTGTTCTGTCCTTTCGATATATTTTGTACCCTGGAATGATTGTGTCCCATTGATTGTCCCCACTCTACCAGGTTTCTGTGATGCCTATTATATCAATATCCTCCTTTAACACATCTGAGCACTGTGACTTCATTGGATTGGTGGCGAACTCACTCAGTGTTTGTGAGGGTGTTCCCTTCATCCACCATCAACCTTCAATGATGCTGATGTAGGATGTGTCTGCTCTGGGGTTGGGATCTCTGGTGGGCTCCCTTTGAACTCAAGATCTGTGGCTCTCGAGGGAGGCAAAGAAGGCCATCAGAAAATGTAATCAGTTTTGTTCCCTGCAAGGCCACAGTCTGGGCTCTATTACAGATAAGTTTTTCAAGTGTTTGTACACAAATGCTAGAAGCCTGCCTGCTTTGAGATGAAAGACAGCCTGACACTGCACTGGACTCGGGCTGTGCCATGAAACTGAGCTCAAATAATTTGCACCCTAAGCCGGGCACATCCATGGTGCTGGGCATCAGCCCAAGTTCCAGTTAGGAGGTGGGTTTTGTTTGCTGACACTCTGCAGCTGTGTGGTTTCTGATCATTGCAAAGGAAAGGCTGTGACCCAACCTCCCTGAAATAGTTTTACTTTCAGATTCCTATTGACTCTTTATTTTTACGGCACAAGGCAAACCCAGCTGAACAGACACCTCTTTAAGAGCTGTGATCAGTTTAGCTTCCAACAAAAAAGAGTAAGTACTATACTATTAGCTATTTAAAAAGATTTGAAAACTTAAAATACAAATCTGTGGGCCAAATCCTGAATTCTCAGGAGGGGCTTGGTGGTGGTGTGGGAATTATCCTCCGGGATCTGGGTGCAGAAGAGACTCTGTGACATACGCTTCCATTTCCTTTATGGGGACATTATGGGGTGAGCCACCTTTGCAATATAATCTCTGAACCCCAAGGAGGTGGGGTTGGGAATTGCAGCTCCCCCACCCTTGACAACCAGCAGTGAGTCCACCCCCAAAATGAACACAGCCTGAAGCAGCATTAACTTTCACAGGAGCCTTTGATTTTTCACATTCCCTTTGATTTTAATACAACGTCCGCAATCCTAAAAAATGGGGGTGGAGCTTAATGGGGGGGTGGGGAAATTCCATCATTCATAACTGAAATGTACAGAGACAGAGGTGAGGTGGATTGCTCAAGGGAGGGACCCTCTGCATGCAGATCTCCCCATTCCCGCTTAGAAAAGGAACAGCTGTCTCAGCAGCCTGGTCCCCACTCCCCTCAGGACATGCTGGTCTCTAACTAGCAAAACACGGCTATAAAGATGGGTAAAAGGAGGGACAGAGCCGCAGCAGCTTGGAAACAGTGAGCCGGGAAGGTGTGAATGAGCCAGAGCTGCAGTTCAGTTTTGCAAAAAGAAGAACAGGAGTACTTGTGGCACCTTAGAGACTAACAAATTTATTAGAGCATAAGCTTTCGTGGACTACAGCCCACTTCTTCGGATGCATATAGAATGGAACATATATTGAGGAGATATATATACACACATACAGAGAGCATAAACAGGTGGGAGTTGTCTTACCAACTCTGAGAGGCCAATTAATTAAGAGAAAAAAAAACTTTTGAAGTGATAATCAAGCTAGCCCAGTACAGACAGTTTGATAAGAAGTGTGAGCATACTTACAAGGGGAGATAGATTCAATGTTTGTAATGGCTCAGCCATTCCCAGTCCTTATTCAAACCGGAGTTGATTGTGGCTAGTTTGCATATCAATTCCAGCTCAGCAGTCTCTCGTTGGAGTCTGTTTTTGAAGTTTTTCTGTTGTAATATAGCCACCCGCAGGTCTGTCACTGAATGACCAGACAGGTTAAAGTGTTCTCCCACTGGTTTTTGAGTATTTTGATTCCTGATGTCAGATTTGTGTCCATTAATTCTTTTGCGTAGAGACTGTCAGGTTTGGCCAATGTACATAGCAGAGGGGCATTGCTGGTACATGCTGGCATATATCACATTGGTAGATGTGCAGGTGAACGAGCCCCTGATGGTATGGCTGATGTGATTAGGTCCTATGATGATGTCACTTGAATAGATATGTGGACAGAGTTGGCATCGGGGTTTGTTACAAGGATAGGTTCCTGGGTTAGTGGTTTTGTTCAGTGATGTGTGGTTGCTGGTGAGTATTTGCTTTAGGTTGGGGGTTTGTCTGTAAGCGAGGACAGGTCTATCTCCCAAGATCTGTGAGAGTAAAGGATCATCTTTCAGGATAGGTTGTAGATCTCTGATGATGCGCTGGAGAGGTTTTAGTTGGGGGCTGAAGGTGACAGCTAGTGGTGTTCTGTTATTTTCTTTGTTGGGCCTGTCTTGTAGGAGGTGACTTTTGGGTACTCGTCTGGCTCTGTCAATCTGTTTTTTCACTTCAGCAGTTTTGGCAGCATTATTGGAGTTGGCCCTGTCTCAACCCCATGGGAACTAACACCCAGTTTTCATGAACCCCAGTGCACTGCTAGAGCTAATTTCCAGTCGTTATTACAGAACTATTCCATTTTCAACAGGAAAGAGGGGAGTCTGGTGGGTCCGTCTCTCAAATTGTTGAAATGGCCAATCTCATGATAACGGACAAGGCACTTTCCTTCAGTTACTCGCTGAACTGAGGCTGCCTCCAGCAGCTTCACAAATCCTGTGTCTTCTGTCTTTTAAAAGCAAATCACTGCAGATCCTGCGATTCAGTGATAATGGCCACTGGGGACAAATACAGGATTCTATGCACCAAACGCAAAGAGCTGGTAGAAATTATTCAAAGAGACCCTGATAACATCTTGGATGAGTTACTTGCCCAGTCCATCATCACAGAGGAGGAGTACAATAGCTTCTATCAAAAAGAGGACATAGTGATCAAAATCAGGAAGTTGTTAATTCACATACAGAAAAAAGGGGAGTCAACCTGCCAGCAATTTCTGGAGTGTTTAGAAATCCTCTTTCCTGGCACCAATCAGGATTTACAACCTTCTGGTCATGGTAAGTCAAATCTCTTTCTGTTTTATTTTTAAAAAACAACAACAACAAAAAAGAGGTAATAGCCATAATCTTTATGAGGAGAGATTAATAAGACTGGGACTTTTCAGCTTGGAAAAGAGATGGCTAAGGGGAGATATGATTGAGGGCTATAAAATCATGACTGGTGCAGAGAAAGTAGACAAGGAAGTGTTGTTTACTTCTTCTCATAACACAAGAACTAGGGGTCACCGAATGAAATTAATAGGCAGTAGGTTTAAAACAAACAAAAGGAAGTATTTCTTCACACAATGCACAATCAACCTGTGGAACTGCTTTCCAGAGGATGTTGTGAAGGCCAAGACCATAACAGGGTTCAAAAAAGAACTAGACAAATTCATGGAGGATAGGTCCATCAATGGCTATTAGCCAGGTTGGGCAGGGATGGTGTCCCTAGCCTCTGTTTGCCAGAAGCTGGCAATGGGCGACAGGGGATGGATCACTTGATGATTACCTGTTCTGTTCATTCCCTCTGGGGCATCTGGCATTGGCCACTGTCAGAAGACAGGGCACTGGGCTAGATGGACCTTTGGTCTGACCCAGTATGGCTGTTCTTATGTTCTTATGTTGTTATGGATTCTTTCCTGTTCCGATTAGGATCCACATCCCATATCTTAGCTCCCGTCAGACACCACAGCCTTCTGTTCTCTGGATCAACTCCGGTGACAGGCCTGTCTATTCTTATTAGTAGGAAGTTCCCAGTCATATAGACCTGCCTCTTCCTGGTGTTGGTTCAATTCTCCAGCCTTCCCCCTTGTGTTCCCTCTGGCTGCAAGTCTCCCTGCCTTCTGTTCTCACTTGCAATCTTTGGCAAGTCATCCTTTTTCCTCCTGGTGCTCTGAACTCTGGCTACCTCCATTGACTTCTCCTCTTCTTGTGGGTGACTAGCTACTCTTCTCTTTCTCCTTACCCAACTATCTTCTGTTACTGGCTGACTCTCTCCTATATCCAGCTCAGCAAACCTGTTCCTCAGCTCTATTTCTTGTTCACTAGTCGGTCTTTTCCTCTGCCATGTTTTCATAGTCACATGCTTCCACTGGCCACTCTCCGCAGCCTACCCTCACAGTTCTTCAGTTTAGCTTGCATCAAGTCTTGAGTTTTCTTTTCAGTTTCCTCTCGCCTTCTTTCCATCATCTGCTCAAATCCTCTTTGAAACTCAGCCATGGCTTCTAACAGCATCTCCAAACCTCGGATCAGCTCTGCCATCAAATCTAGCAGGCATAAAAAAGAAGCAGCTTTCAGGTACCCTCTTCAGAATGATATACATCCCGCAGCTTCCACATCCCTCCTCTTCATTGTCTCTTCCATTCCTTGGGTCACTACCATGGCTGCTTCTGTAAGCACCTGTCAAAACAACAACACCACCCACAAAGAGCCACACACACCTTCCCGCAAACTACCATTCAAACTTCCCTGTTGTCAGCTCTGTTTTCTGGCTTCTGTGTTGCTGCTCGTGTGCCACTGGCTGGTTGCATGGCTGCATTGCTAGGCTCCCTAATCAGGGATGCCTCATCCTCTAATCAGGGCTCAGCTTTCATCAAAGGCTCTGCTTCTCTCACAACACACTGCCCGCTACCAGACTGCGAACTGAAAAAACATCCCTCGCTGTTGTTAAAACCAGTTGCCCTGTATTGGTGCTGATCTATGTTTTTAATTTTCCTAGTAGAGACAAGGCTCAAGGGAAGATTTAACCAGCAGCCAATTCGTTTGTTACAAAGATGAGGTTAGCATCTAGCAACATTTCAAACAGAAAAACAAAATGAAAGCATCACTAAGCCCCAAAACAGCCAGGAACAGGTGGGGATTTTTCTGGCAGGGAGACTTGCAAAAGCCTAGGAGTTTTGCATCCTGTCTATCCGCCAAGTGTTTATCCAGTCCTAATTTTCTATGGTCCAGGTGATGGGGCTCCCAACCTTCCCCCTAGGAAGATGATTCTACGGCCTCATAGGTCTCACTGTCAGGAAGTTTTTCTGAATATTGAGCCTAATCTTTTCTTTCCTTAAATGTAATCCTGTTTCTCCTAGTTATTTCTCAGGACTCTAAGGGAGACACCAGAGAAGAACTGGAAGAGGGGACAGAAGGTGAGCCACCAGGGGAATGGTGGAGAGAGAAGGGAGCAGCAGCACTCACCAGTGGATGGGGAAAAGGGGCAGGATGAGAGGATGGGCTGTGGAAATAAGTCATGAGTAGCTTGTTTTCCCCCATAGTCTGTCCCTTGGTAGCGCTTTCCATATGGCTATTCTCAGGGTAGGAACAAGCACTTCCTGGGCCATCTACAGTCTCATTTGACTGGAGCTCTCCACCTCTGATTAGTGAGACTGGCTCAGGGAGTGCAGAGTGGAGTGAGTAAGACTCGCCTGGGATATTACACAGAACTGTAATATCTGCTGCAGAGTGCTCAGGTCTCTAGTCACTCCCTCCTTATATAGTCGGCTCATGGTTGGAACAGCCTTCAGAGAGATCCAATTAAGGACTCTATGTCTGAATTGGCCTTGAATGTAAGTCCCTTGCATGGTTACAGATCTGAGACTTTCTTTGAACTGCAGTTAATTTAACTTACCAGGCCTAATAAAGAGTAACTACAAGTGCAAAGACCAAAATTAAAAAAATCAAAATCCACAATTAAAATGTAATACCTTGTGACACCTTCACAAAAGAAAAAGGTAGAAATCAAGTTAATTTCTGGCCTCGCAAATTAACTTCGCAAGTTAATTAACGCAATTTAATTTCTCGCAAATTAACGCAAGTTAATTTCTGGCCTTCCCAAATTATTCATTGGGTTTTCTTTCAAGAAAGATAACCCAATGAATAATTTGGGAACCTCTCTACAGAATTAGAACGTTCAATCTACAATACATAAAAACAAACCACATTTTGACTTCCTGTTCCCCGTGGTTAGCATTTCCTGCACAGTGTTTGAATTTTCATTAGCTTTATTTTTACTGTAGAAAAAGCTTCTTGGGGCATCGTCATCATTTTGAAAGGAGAGTATATAACTATTAAGAATACAGGAACATCAAAAAAGTCTTTAAGGATCTGAGAAGGTTTTAAATGTGGTTTCCTTTCTAGGATCTTCAAGTATGGAGAATGAACCTGAGAATTTAGGAGGCACTATGTTCTCAGAAGAAGAAAATGCTGAAGGTACTATTTCCTCCTTAATATGTTACTACAATTGTGTACCAGATAATGCTGTCCCTTTGAGGGCAGGCCCAACCCATTGTGACAGCTTCCCCCTCCCAGGGTGCCACCTGGAACTGGGGTACCACTGAGCCCCCTTGACCCACCACACTGGGCTTCCTCTCACACTATATTCCTGGGACCAACTGCAAAGCCCTCCAGCCTGCACTTTCCCCAGCATTCATACAGGTAGGGACACATCCAGGTGTAGTTACATTCAGGCTCTCTGACCAGCCCTTGTATAGGAAAGCTACAGTTAGGGCAACTCCCAACTCCTCAGGCATGCACCCCCTCTGGAGTATATACCCAAAATTTTACTGTCTTGCGCTGCACAGGGAACTGTACAGCGTAAGCTCATAAAATTCACCCCTTCCCTCAATTTGGAGAGGAATACGCAAAAGCCTTTTGCCCCTGATGAGCTAAGATTTCCATACACTTCACTCCAACTCACTGGTTTAGATAAAGCAAAAACAAGTTTATTAACCACAAAAGATAGATTTTAAGTGACTATAAGGGATAGCAAACAGATCAAAGCAGATTACCTAGCAAATAAACTAAACACACAAACTAAATGATATAAGCAGGCCGCAGATTCTTAAGGTGCAAGCTGCACTTGCGTTATATCTTGGAACCCTCAGGTTTTTCCTTCACAGGCTAGAAAACCCTTTAGCCTGGGTCCTGCACTTCCCCCAGGTCAGTCTTTGTTCCTTGGGTGTTTCCAGGACTCTTTTTGGGTGAGGCGTGAAGAACCCTTATGATGTCACTCCCCATCTTATATAGCTTTTTCATATGGCAGGACAGTGGTGGATTTAGAGTTAGTGGGGCCCTGTGCTCAGCCCCCCTTGGGACCCAGCCAAGAAAAAGAACATTCTCGCTTATCTCCCCCCGCCCCCGTTGTTCATTCTTTTGTTCTTCATTGTCCTCCTATAAGAAATAGGAAGAAAATGAAAATAAAGTGAGATACCTTGATTGGTTATGTAGTCTAACTTATTTTTCCACAGACCACTTGAAAATTGCAGAGGGTCTCAGCAGATCACTTAATGATCTTTCCAGATACTCTTTGTAAAGTTAGGTAACTATTGTAAAGTGCTTTGGATAAGAGCGCTTATTAAAAAAAATGTAAAAAAACGTTGGGGTGCGGGGTCTGGCCAGGAGTTAGGATGTGCGAGGGGGCTCAGGGCTGAGGGTGCAGGGTCTGGAAGGGAGTTAGGGTGCAGGAGCAGGCTGGGGGTTGGAGTGCAGGGTCTGGCCAGGAGTTAGGATGTGGGAGGGGGCTCAGAGCTGGAGCAGGGGTTTGGGGTGTGGAGAGCTTACGTGGGGCAGTTCCTGTTTGGTGCTCAGGGTGGGAGTGGGAATGTGGGGGGGTGCAGGAGTCAGGGAGGGCAGGGGGCTGAGGTGCAGGAGTCAGGGAGGACAGGGGCTGTATCAAGGGGAGCAGGAATCAGGGCTGGGTGTGTGTGAGCGGGTGCAAGTGTCAGGGAGGGCAGGGGGCTGTGTGTGTGTGAAGGGGGTGCATAAGTCGGGGCTTGCATTGTGGGGCTGGGGGATATATGTAGTGGGAGCGCGGGGGCCCCTTTCCACCCCTTTCCCAAGGACCCTTCCCCACCCCTGCTCCACCTCTGCCCTGACCCCATCCCACCCCTTCCCCAAGTCCCCACCTCCCGAGTGTGCTGCAGCCCCGCTCCTCCCCCTCCCTCTTGGAGCATCCTGAGTGCCAGCAAACAGCTGTTTGGCGGCGGGAAAAGTGCTGGGAGGGTGGGGGAGGAGGGGGGACATGGCGCGCTCTGGGAGGGGGGAGCTCAGCTGCCAGTGGGGGTGGGCGGAGCCTGCAGCAGGAGTCCCAGGAGCCGGCAGGACCAAGCTTCTGCCCCTGCAGCTGCCCAGCCCTGGGGCCCCCTGTCATTGAGGGGTCCCGTCCCAGGGCACCCTGTGTTTTATGGTAAATCCGCCTGGGCGAGGGGCAAGGGCACAGCAGGGCATGGGGGAGAGGATTAGTCCCCAGCTGGAGCAAGGCAGGGGCCGGGGGCAAAAGCAGAGGGGGTGGGAGTTAGGGTTGGTCCCTGGAGCAAGGGAGGGCCAGGGATAAATTGTGAGCACAGCAGAGCCGGGGAGGGGGTAAACAGGATCCCCCCCACACCGCTACCCACATAGAGCGAGTAGCTACCTTCTCCCTGGTCCTAGCCCCCCACCCTTCCTCTGCTGCAGAGGAGCTGAGCGACAAGCAGGGACTCTGTCCCTCCACTCCACTCCGGGCGGCAGGCTGACAGTCCCTGGCTTTGGGCTGCCTGAGCCCAGGGGTTTACAGCTGAGACGCCTGAGCAGATACAGGAGTCTCTCTCTGGCCCAGAGTTAAGTGTCTAATTACCTTTGAGGGGCAGGGCTTAGGCCCCACCCCTTTCAACGGCATTTCATTTTGGCTCCCTGCTCAGCATGCTGGCTTCTGTGAATCCCATTCCTAGGTGTCTACGCTCCCCATGCATTATAAAGGGAGCCTGGGATCCTAGCTCAGGGCTGAGGAGTCCAGTGAGCGGCAGGGCACCTAACAATTATGTGTTGCAATGCTGAGTGTTGCAACGCCTAGGTCCCTTTGTGGATAACAGGCCTTAAACAGTGAATTACCATACCACACACATATATACATCTATTGGGGTTGGTCCTGCTTTGAGCAGGAGGTAGGACTAGATGACCTCCTGAGGTCTCCTCCTACCCATATCTTCTGTGATTCTATGACTTAGCCCCCCACTGTCTATCTCTGGTGGCCATTCCAACTCCATACAGTTAAGGACTCTCTGCCATGGCAGACCACAAATCTCCTGCATATTTACAGATCTGAGGCTCCCCACTGACACTGAAGTTTCAGACCTACCAAGGAGTAACAATGAGTGCAAAGACCAGCAAACTAAAAAACAGAATCCAACAATAAAATACAATGCCATGTGATACCTTCGCTAAAAAAAAGAGATAAAAATCAAGTTAATTTCTGGCCTCTCAGGTCACCCATCTGCCTTGAGAGAAAACCCAGTTAACAATGTGAGAACCTCTCTACAATTTTACCCCTTCTCCTTGCACCCCTGTTCCCACATTCACTTCCTGATTGGATTGATGTCCCAATAAAATCAACTAACCAACTAATCAATTTTGGGCTTTCCCTCTCCTTCAATAAATATATTCCTCTCCTCTGAGTAGCTCCTAATGCTGCAACTCCTATCATTGTTCCTCTGCTCCTAGTGAAAATGAGCAGACAGTCACCACTCTGCTTTCTCACACCCTACTCCCACCTGGGAAAAATAAAGAGCTGAGAAATCCTGGTGCCCTGCTCCCCACCTCCCTGTCACAGGCCTCCCAGCCACTCTTTTCACTGCTCACTCACTTCATTGTCATGGGCCTACTGCTTCCTGGTCACAGGTCCCTACCAGGAGAGTGACATCTTAGACAATTCCTCATTCACTCTACCTCGTCTTCCTCCAATTTGGGACACTCATGCTGCTCCTGAGGTGGGGATGGAGCTTTGCAACTCACATTCTAGGATTACTCTGATTCTGTGCCAAGAGGATTGAAAAGGCAGCCCGTATGCATGTTCTGACCTCAGTACCACTCTATACTTTCAATGGAGAGAGGAGCTCTTTTAGGGCCTGACTACACTGGAGCTCAAAGTGTAATGTCCAGCTTGGGTAGATACACCCAGGCTAGCTTTGATCAAGCGAGCACACTAAAGGTAGACGCTAGCTGCAGTGGTGTGGGCTAGCTGCCTGAGTACCTACCTAGGATCTCAGATGGGATTGTACTCAGACATCCCACGACCCCTGCCACTGTGGCTACACTTGTATTTTTATCACACTGGATTGAACAAAGCTAGCGTGCCTATGTCTACTCAAGCTTCAAATTACACCTCCAGCTCCAGTCTACATGTACCTGGAAGGGCTGAGGGCAACCAGCCCCACCAGCACCTCCCTCCAGAGACTGCGCTCTAAGGTACTGCTATAAAGAAGGTGGGAGCACTGCCAGACTCTCCTTCCTCTCCTTCCCCACCCCACCCCATTCCCTCATATGGCTGCTGGAGAGAAGGGAGAAAAGAAAAGTATATGCTGTAAAGCAGTGGTTCTAACCGGGGGTTCGGGGCCCCCTAGGGGGCCTTGAGCAGGTTTCAGGGGGGGCCTCCCAGCAGGGCCAGCACTAGACTCGCTGGGGTCCAGGGCAGAAAGTTGAAGCCCTGCCACCCAGGGCCAAAGCCCAGCTCCCTGAGCCCTGCCACCCAGGGCTGAAGCTAGAGCCTGAGCAATGTAACTTCGTGGGGGTCCCCGTGATGTGGGGCCCCAGGCAACTGCCCTGCTTGCTACCCCCTAATGCTGCCCCCGGCTTTTATACGCAGAAAACCAGTTATTGTGGCACAGGTGGGCTGTGGTGTTTTAATAGCATGTTGGGGGGAGCAGGGGAGCTCAGAAAGAAAAAGATGGAGAACCCCTGCAGTAAAGGTTAGTTAAAGAAATAGAAGAGGGGGATTAGTTTATTAGCTTTAACTCCATTAACCCCTAATTACTAGCCACCAATGGATTTTTTCTTTCAAATTATGAAGATTTTACATCATTAATTCCATCTATCTGGGAATATCTAACTTCTGAAAGTCATGAGAATCCTATTTTCATTTTGTTTTACAGAGAAAAATAAAGCTTTGCAAGGACTCCTTTCTAAGCTAAACCTGCAGGAATACCAAGGCACGAAGCTCGGGCTGCGGGATGTCCTGGAAATTGGCTCAGAAAGTAAAGAAAACTGGACTCCTCAGATGTTAGAGGATTTACCTTGGCATTTCCTGAGGAAACTAATGACTCTGAATGGGACAGCCAGAAACACAAGCCTTGGACATAGAGCATGTGATGATGAAGGCGGCAGTGAGGAGGCACAGATTGCAGGTGGAGATGTTTTTAGTTTTAGTGACACTGACATCAGAGAGTCTCTGCACCCCCTCGATCTTCTCTGTGCCGTTCTGCTTTGCTCGGACAGTTTCCTACAGCAGGAGATCCTGTCCAAAATGTCCATGTGCCAGTTTGCCCTCCCTCTGCTGCTACCCGCCCTCGACACCCCCAAGTGCACCCTAATGCTGTGGGCCATGAGGGACATTGTGAGCAAGTGGAGGCCGCACTCCGTGGCAGAGAGCAGAGGGTTCAGAGAGGAGGGCCTGGTGCTCACGTTACTGCCAACCATTTCCTTTGTGCGGTTGGGGAGCTGCAGCTTCTCCAAATCCAGACTCCTCAATGAGGTTCTCAGCCCCTCCGAGCAGCACCACAATTTCTTCGTCCATCATGACATGGAGTCTGGGAATGTCCCTCGGGAAATCGCAGATGGGCTGGTCGAGATTTCCTGGTATTTCCCTGCTGGGAGGGAGAATTCAGACCTTTTCCCAGAGCCCATCGCAGTTACAAACCTGCGCGGAGACATTGAGTCCCACTGGCTGCAGTTCAGCTTTATAACTGTCGTCTCTTCAGCAGTGTTCATAGTTACTGAGAGCATCAGTGAGAGGCAATATGCATGGTTATCATCTCTGCAGGGATCAGCCACTAAATACTACTTCATTCTCAATTGCAAGAATGGAAATCCCAAGGAAACATTGGGATTCCTTAATAAGTTGGCTCCAGTGCTGAATCTGAGCAAATCACAACTACTGAAGAAAGACAGCACCACAAATAATGCAGGATTTGTGCAAAAACTGAAATCTGCCATAAAAAACATAACGAGTTCACATCCCAAGAGAATGAATTTGGAAGCCATGGCTGTGACCGCACGTGAACTAGGAATCCAGGTAGATGAGGACCGAAAGGAATGTCAGAGTGCAAGCAAGTGGGCTAGAGAAATCACTGTGAAAATAAAAGATGTGGCAAAGTACAAGAGGGAAATGCTGAGGCTGCAGGGGGATCTCTGGGAAAAATTGGCTAAAGTGGAAAAAGAACTGTGCAGAATGAGAAGGCAAGGGGAGACGGCCACCGAAGACTATAAATGTCAACTGAGAGAGAAACGGTTGGAATTACGTAGACAGCAGGATCAATGTGACCTTACTGATGGATTGATTACATTTGTTAAGGGAATAGAACAATTGCCTTCAGTGGAGAAACATTACTTTCTGAAATGGATGAAGTTTAGCCTGGATCACATTGCTCGAGATAATCTTTTTAAACTACGGGATCAATATAAAAGGAAAAGTAAAATGGCAGGAGATGACCCACAAGCGCTAGCCATGCTGCATAAATTAATATCTACCACTTCCTTAGGGGTTGAGCATTTCATGCGTGAGCTGGGGCAGTTTTATGAAGCTGAATGCTCAATGGTTAAAGAAGGAGACAAGACAGAAAGCCAAAGACAATTCATCCATCTCCCAGGCATAGCAGCTGACCTGATGCTGGAAGGGTTTCCTATGGAACTGCTAGATGGAGATTCATCCACCATCCCACTGCAGTGGGTAACAGATGTTCTGACTCAGCTCCATGCCAAGCTTGGGGGAAGGTCCAGAATGGTGGTTCTAACGGTGCTGGGAGTGCAGAGCACTGGGAAATCCACTCTCCTCAACACCATGTTCGGCCTGCAGTTTGCAGTGAGCAATGGCCGATGTACGCGAGGAGCCTTCATGTCACTCATTAAAGTGGCAGAGAACTTTCAGCAGGAGCTGGGCTGTGATTTCATCCTGGTGATAGACACAGAAGGCTTGAAAGCCCAAGAACTGGCCAGGCTGGAGGACAGTTATCAACACGACAATGAGCTGGCCACCCTGGTGATTGGGTTAAGTGACATAACCATCGTTAACATGGCCATGGAGAATGCCACAGAAATGAAGGATGTTCTGCAAATTGTGGTCCATGCCTTTCTCCGAATGGAGGAAATAGGGCAAAAACCCAACTGCCAATTTGTACATCAGAATGTCAGTGATGTGTCTGCGCATGACCAAAACATGAGGGACAGGAATCACCTCCTAGATCAGCTGAATGAAATGACCATAGCTGCAGCTAGGATGGAAAACCAATGTAAAAAAGTGAATTTTTCATGTATTATGGACTATGATGCAGAGAAACACAATTGGTACATCCCTGGGCTGTGGCACGGAGTCCCTCCCATGGCTCCAGTGAACATGGGATACAGTGAGAGTGTGTGTGAGCTAAAGAAATACCTGATTGATTTGATAAAGCAACGGTCACATAATAGAGCCCCTAAGGACATTCCCCAGTTTGTCAAATGGGTGGAGAGCCTGTGGAATGCTGTAAAACACGAGAACTTCATCTTCAGTTTCAGAAACAGCCTTGTAGCTGAAGCCTATAACCAGCTGTCTATGAAGTATTCCGAGTGGGACTGGCATTTCCGCAAAGAGATACATCTCTGGGTATCTGAAAAGGAAACTGTCATTCAGAATCAGACATTAGAGAAACTACAGGCTGGTGCCTTATCCATGTTGAAAAATGAGGCACGGGAAAAACTGCAGCACGAGAAACAAAAAGTTTTGGATAATTTACAAGATTATTTTGAAAGTGGAATTTCGAATCTGCACCTGATAGAAAAGTACAGAGAAGATTTTATCAGGAGTGCAAACTGCCTCAAAAATGAACTTGAGAGCTACTCCGAGAACAAGTGCGAGGAAGCAATTCGAATTCGAAAAGGCCAGATCAAGACAGAAAATATCCAGACCTCATACATGCAGCTAATTGAAAGGAAAGTTGACAGGGTCTTGGATGAATGTAGGAACAAAAAACATAAACTAGAGCATGAGGAACTGAAATTAGAATTTGAAAACATGTGGAGAGAAACACTCAGAGTTGGAGTTCAGCAGTTTACAGAAACATGAAGTTTATCGAGAGATGGAGTCCCAGTTGAGAAAGGACCTGGCAAATCGAGGGAGTGCCGTCAGGCAGAAGCTACAGGAATCAGGTAGTTTGTTGTATTATGGAATTGACAATTTCAAACTGAAAAAGGAGTATCTAGATTCAGCATGGATCAAAACTATGAAAAAACTGTTGTTCACAGGGGAATGTGAAACAGCTGTTCACACCGAAGAACTTGCTCAATCCTTAATAGATGAGGGTAAAAGATACACTGAAGAAAAGGTAAATTCCAAAGTGGACTATGATGAAATCTATTGCACAGAATTGCTGAACATAATCAACAAAAGGCTCCAACAGGAGGATGTTAAAAAACTTGGCACTACTGCTTGCTTTGAAGTTGACCTGACAATTCATATTTTGGGGGAGGCAGCTTGGAGCTTTCAGAAGATGCATGAAGATTTTATCAAACAAAATGATCCTCAGTGTCGTCTAGAGAAGCTGAAACCTCAGTATTTCTCCACATTTACTGACCTGTATTTGGAAAAAGATGAGAACCAAACAAGGGCCAGGGATTTCTGTGATCAATGTCTCAAACCCGCCTTGGTGGATTATATCAACAAAAGACTAGGAACAGAGATAGTAGATGACATTCTCAACAAGGCAGAGTCCATTGAATATGGCAGCCGGACCTTCTTCCAGTTCGCTGTACAGAAAAAGCTTCTGGAGGAGATGAATTTTGATAACTATGTGAAATATATTAAAAACTATAAAGAATTTGTCAAAACCTGGATTATGGATCATTACAGGGAGACTAAGCATTTGGGAGAGTTGGAGAAAAAGATTCTATCTACAATAGTAAAGAAAGTGAGGGAAGTTTTGGAAAGCTCCAAAAATGAAAAAAATACCACAGCCTTAGCATTTTTAAACAACTTTTGTGAAGCGCTGCAGCAGGACCTAGTCATTTCCAAGCACAACTTAGTTGGGATACAGTTTAAAAACACAGCAAAAACAGGCCAGTTTTGTGCTAATATTCAAACCTTTCTTCTGGATCTGGAACAAGAAATCTTATCCCAATTTGGTGGCTTGGATATTCAGACCAAACTCTCCAATCTGTCATTAAAACCCCAGGATGTAATTTTTAAGCGAGTGTTTGGCTGTGGGAAGCAGTGTCCATTTTGTAAAGTCCCCTGTGAAGCAGGAGGCAGTGACCACAAGGAGCATTTTGCATCTGTGCATCGGCCACAAGGATTATGCAGTTACAGGTATCTTGATACACAAAAACTTGTCTATGATATATGCTCATCTAAAGTGGTTTCTGAGAACTCATTCCGAAATTTAGACACAAAAGGGAAACATCATCCCTACAAAGATTATCGCGTCTATTACCCAGACTGGCGCATTCAGCCAGATCCCAGCATTGAGGCTTCTGATTACTGGAAGTTTGTTTTTCAGAAGTTCAATCACCAGTTAGCTAAAAGTTATAATGCTAAGCCAGCAGATCTCCCAAGAGACTGGGGAAAAATAACTGAAACACGGGCACTGGAGGGCCTAAAGGAAGCCTTTAACATGAAATAAAAACATGGTGAGAGCCTGCTGAAATGGAATGTGCATATATTTAAATGTTTTAAAACTTTCCTTAATTTTAAAAAATGGCAAGTTAAAAAATATTCTGTATTGTATTTTTTTTAAGTCTCAGAACCTCATGTTCACTTCACAACTTCTAAGTGGAACTGACAGGTTTCTGACTTTTCATGTCACATGGCAACTTATGATACAATTGCAGACTGGCTGCTGTACAATTACTGCTAGGAACATAAGAACTGCCACACTTGACCAGAGCAGAGAGGACCATTTAGTCTATTATCCCGTCTCTGAGAGTGGCCAATACCAGATACTCCATAAGAAGGTTCCAGGAACCCCGAATGGACAATTGTGGAACAACAGAAGTTTCTTCCTAACAAATTATTAGATTTCAAGGCCAGCAGCAACCACAATAATCATCTACTAGTCTGGCTTTCAGCATAACACCTGGCCAGAAAATTCCATTCAATAATTCCTGCTGTGGAGGAAATTATTCATCCATAATTGGTAAGGAGCAACTCATTATCAAACCAAGTAGTTTGTGGCTGAACTAAGAAGAGCAGATGTTTTAGAAGGAAATCCAATTGCAATTTAAAGACCCCAAATAATGATGAATTTACCAATTCACTTCGGAAGCTGTTCCAGGTCAGTTACCCTGACTGTAAAAGCTGAATTTTATTTTCAAATAAAAATAAATTTAACTTCAATTTCCAGACATTGGATCTTGTTCTACATTTGTTAGATAGGAGAGGCCTCTTGAGTCTAGCAGTTATTTTCTTCCTTAGTAGTTATAGACTATGATCAACCTTCTCTTTGTTAAGTAAATGCATTGAGCTCCAAGTCTCTCAGTATAAAGCAGGTTTTTTCAAACCTTGAATCATTCTTGCAGATCTTCCCTGAAACATCTCCAATTTTCCAACACACTTTTTTTAAACTATGGACACCAAAACTGGACACAATATCCCAGTAATGATCTCACCATTGGCATATACAGAAGTAATATCTTCCTAATCCTCCTTGATACTTCTTTGTTTATACATCTCAGCATAGGCGCCGACTTTCCCTCTGCCCGGTGGGTGCTAGACCCCCTCTGCCCCCAGCCCTGCCCCCATTCCACCCCTTCCATGAGGCCCCACCCCTGCCTCTTCCCACCCCTGCCCTGCCCCCATTCAACCCCCTTCCCCAAAGTTCCCGCCCCAACTCCCATGGAGTCAGAGCCTATGCATCTAGGATCATGTTAGACCTTCCCCAGACCCCACGTTCAACCACTTACTATCTTAGAGTGTGTCAGAGACTGATAGCAAGTTAAGGGTATGGGATGTGAAAATGGGATAAAAATTGGGGAAAAGATACTTTTTATCTGTTATGGAATGTTGGGTTGGCCATATTTACCATAGTTAATAGAAAGTCTCTCTTGAGTTGCTGGAACAGTCCCCAAGGGATGCAGCTAAACCGTAGTCCCAGAAGGAAGATTTTCTACGGTTAACGAGGAAATAAAAGGATTAAATAAAATAAAACTAGAGACGTTGATTGAAATGTGTAGAGATAAAAATCATCAATAACAGCATTTCTGGCCCAAACTCTCTGCAGTCACCCCAGCCCAGGACCCCCTCTGCTCTCCCTGCCCATGTCCTTTCTCAACTGCTGGCCTGAGACCGTGGCTGGATGGGGAAGTGGCTCCCTCTAGTGTCCCCAGGGCAACACGCCTCTCTCTTCCCATCCCCTCTGACTATTGCTATCTCTGTCCCTGATATTTTAGTGTCACTCTCTTTTCCGTGTCTCTCCCCAGAGGCCACCCCTCATGGTCATCTGCACCAAATAGCCCCTGCCATCGCACCACCCAGTAATCCTCTTTCCCTGGAGCCTCACCACAATGTCCCTCCCAAAAAACAGAATCATTGGCAAATCCCCATATGTCCCTTGGCCCCATTCTCCTGGGTGGTTAATAAATACCCTGGACAGCACTTAGTGCCTTGTGGACACCCTGACTCCCTTCAGTGAATGAGCCCCTGCCTGAACCCAGAGAGGACACCCCAGCTCTCACCCTGGCTCCTGCAGCACCAGCGCAGAGCTGTCCCTACAGAGTAAATGAGAGACCCTGGGGGGTTGGGACTCAGTCCTCCCCACCCTGAGCCTTGCTCCCCTTTATCCCAGTCTCTTCTACTCTGGGGGTCTCCCCTGGTCAGTAGCATGAGTGTTACTGGGGCTGTGTGACCCAGGGACTTCTTGGTGCCAACTGGCAGAGGACACAGGGGTGCATTAGGATTTCCGGGATCCCCTGGGCCTGGTATCTACATACTAGTTCACCAAAGTGTGTCATGCCAGGCCTCTACTGAAAGCCTGTGTCACGCTGGTCATCTTAATCACTGTACAGATAACATGTAAGGAGTTATGTATATAGACTGAAAATTATGTTCCTAAGGTCTGTGACTTGAGACCGGTGAGAAAAGGTGAAAACCAGGTTTCTTTCAGACAAGAGATGTTTATCGGTCTATCTACATGTACGATGAGTATTATATGGTTCACAATGGGCACCATTTACAGTCTGAGCAAAACGTTAATCAAGTGCTCACAGAGTGTTCTGGACAGGAAAAGACAAGCAGCGGGAGTTGTCCTACAAGTGCACACAATGGAGTTTTGGACGATAACTGTAGATAAAGAGACAAACTCTGCATCTTCCCACTGAGGAGACAAGAGGACTGTGTGCTTGTCTCATGAATAGAAGATCACAGCCACACCTGATTGGAAGGATTTGGGGCTTTTGCTCTTATGACAGGACAAAATCCTATTCATCAAGTTTAGGCTCGAGTGTGCATGTCATGATTTTATTTTATATGTAACCCTTTGTTTCTAATATTTCTACTTGTTATCATTTGAATCCCTGTGTTAAATAAACATACTTGCTTTCTGTGTGAACAAGTGTGAGTGCGGTGCATTAAATGGAGCTGTGTAGTGTGGTGTAACTGGTAAGATGCAGTTTGGGAACACTGGGTCTAGTAATTCTGCTTGTCTGGTGGGTCAGGGGCTGGACACTCCAGGGCGATGCTCGAGGGTTGGTGGGTGCATATCACTAACCTATACCGAGAGAGCAAGACCTGCAGAGGCCTAGAGGGGAGTGACCCCCTGGCACACACTGACTAGGCTTCCTCACGCGAAGGGCAGGTGGTAGCAAAGTGTCTCACAGCCCTGGGTATCCCTGGGAGGCATCACAGGAAAAGGGAATGGGACTGACCCAAACCCCCTGGTCCATTGCCACCTCCAGTGGCTGCAATGTCCCCCACCCTGGAGCAGGTAGCAACCCAGTCCTTTCATGGATGCTTGTTCACCGGTTGTTGTATCCAACAAGCAAAGTATTAACAACTTCAACAGAACTTTATTTACAGTGGAAGTCTCTTTTCCAAGCTGTAGCTGCCCACTCTGTAACTCTCCCCGTCTCCTCAACTCCTCCCCGCTCCTTCCTGATTCCTGTCCTTTCAGACTCCCAACAGCCAGTGCTCCCAGTTCTAATCATCACACGCAGCATCTAAACACCACACCGGCTGCCCCCTTAGTCCTGTCAGCCGAGAACTGCTCCGCCTGAGGGGGTGGGGCAGCAGCTCCCCCGGGGCAGGGAATCAAGAGGGGGCTGAGGCTGCAGAGCGAACAGTCCTATGCTGAGAGCTCGCTGCCCAGGGCAGAGGGGCCAGCTGGGGCTGACGGGGGAGTGGCACCTGCCAGGGCCAGGGGCCTGGGAAAGGCCTGAGAAGTGCCCCCCCCCCCCCCCCGAAAACCCCTTCACTAAATTCCCTCACGGACCCTGAGCTGCTCCTTCCCCCTGTACATTTCCCCCTCTCCTTCCCAACCTCCTCGTGGCTCCCCCACATCTGCTGTCTTCTGAACTCTCTTCTCCCCTCTGATCCCTCCCAATCTCCCCCATCCCACAGGGCCCTTCCCCTCGACTCCCTGACTCCTGCCCCCTGCCCCTTCCCTTCCCCACAACCTTCTCTCAAATCTGCTTCTCTCCACCCTCTGGAATTCCCCCTTCCCTACCCATGTAAACTGTGTCCTCCCCCTCCATGGCCCTCGCCTAAATCCCCCCTCCTGTTCTTTACCCCTCCCCGTGAACTCCCTGCCCCTTTGTCCCCCCCTTCCCCGTTGTGTCGTTGTGTCGGTTTAACTGTCACCTCATGCCGAGCTCCGCCCCCCTCAGGGCACCTAGGCCCTCATTAGCCTCAAGGGATGGGTGGGGCTCATTTGCATAGAGGAGGCTAGAGCAGCCAATCAGGGACCAGCCTGGGGGAGTTATAAAGGGCTCCCCAGGGTCCAGTGGATGCAGACCCCTGGGCAGGACCGCGCCTGTGCTGGGAGGTCTGGCTGCAGTCTCAGGGGAGGGGTCTGTGACCCACCCCAGAGCAGGCAGGGCCCCAGGTGGTGGCAGGGGGAGGCTGCCCTACACAGATGCTGGGGTTTCAGGGGCAGCATGAGGCTGTGGTGTCCAGAGCCAGACGCATGGGGAGGGCAGGACCTGGGGGCCCCAGGGATGGGAGCCGGCAGCGACCAGAATAGTCAGCCTGGTAGCCAACTGGTAAAACAGGTAGCCACTCGGTCCGTGTCCTGGAAAGGAAAAGGACCGTGGAGGGAGTGGCAACTCCAGAACAATTGTGATGCTGTTTGGAGTGGGGGGAAGGAGGGCAGCAGGGGAGTCTGTTTAGACACAAAAATCATGATGTTTCCAATCCTTTGGTATCTAAAATCAAAGGTTTACTTAAAGAAAGAAAGAAAGAAAGAAAGAAAGAAAGACGAGAGTTAAAACTGATTAAAGGAATCAAATACATATAATAATTGCAAGTTCTTAGTTCAGGCTTGAAGGAGTGATGGAATAAACTGATGGCTTAAGTCAAGTCTCGGTTACTTCCATATCAGTCCTCAGTCCCTGTGTTACAATGCTCCCATTAGTAAAAGTCCATAGTCCAGAGGTTTGAGCAGGAAAGAGGCAAAATGGAAGATGTTTCCCAGGTCTTTTATAGCTTCTGCCAAGTGAAGGGAAACCCATTATTATCATTGTGGAAAATTACAGGTAACAAGATGGTGTTTGGAGTCACATGGGCAAGTCACATCTCCATGCATGGTTCGCTTAGTCATAGCAGAAGCCATTACCCCCACTCTAGTTTGAACGTTCACAGGAAAGTCCATTAAGTGCAGATGGGTGTCGTTCCTGGTCCATTATCAGCTTTTGCATTTCTGAATATTGCAAAAGGTCCTTTTTCTAGATTTAAAGATGAGTGAGCCTTTAAAACCTGTCTCATCAAATAACAGGTTCTTCTGATCCCAAAGGACCAGCCACACACCTAGGTCAATATACAACCCAGATCTTACACAAAAGCCGATTACACGGGAAAGAAACAGGGAATGGTACAAACTTCGTCAATGGCAGTAGTAACTTGATCCTGCCCCAGCTTTATTGAACATTAAATCAACATGTTAATAGGATTTAATGTTAATAATAATAATTAGTCCTGCCTTGACTGCAGGGAACTGGATTAGATGGCCTCTCGAGGTCACTGCCCGTCCTATGATTCTATGATCATCATCCAACCACTAAAGAATCATTCATTGTCTGGTATATCACTTTTCTCAGGGCATGTTTCACCTCCTTGTTCCTCAGGCTGTAGATCAGGGGTTCAGCATAGGGATCACAAGTGTGTAGAACACGGACACCACTTTGTCCTGAGCTGATGAGCTGCCGGATGTGGGCCGTAAATACATAAAGAACAGAGTCCCATACAATATGCTGACAGCCGTCAAGTGGGAGGCGCAGGTGGAGAAGGCTTTGCGCCTGCCTTCGGTAGACCGGGTCCTCAAGATATTGAGGATAATATAAATGTAGGAGATGAGGATGCAGTCCATAAATCTGAAAATCCCCCTAGGACTTCCAGTCAGGGATACACTTGGAAATGTTCATTACAATATTTTTTTCATTACTTTTTTTCCCTGAGAAAATAAGGTTTGTAGACTGATCATATGAGAATCCAATGTTAGGAACTTTACAACAAGTTTCCACGCGCAATTGAATGGGTGTTGAAGGAGTCAGGATTAAGGGGCATGTCAAAGATGAGCAAAAGCCTGAGACTGGAGTAACAAGAGGGGCTATACATTAGGATTCAGGGGAACGTGTAGAGTCACTAGACCAGACAGGACTGGGATAGCTCAGGGTGCTGCATGTCAAGCCTCAGCTAAAACATGCAGAGAGTCGGGGCCTAGAAGAGAGGGTGTGTCAGAATTAACTTGCGTTAGTAGAAGCAGTGGTGGAATGTCCAGTATTGCAAGAATAAGGGGTTGTGGGTTGAGATGGAAGGTTATTGACAAAAGTGTGTCACAGACCAGGGCAACTGCCCTTGTATTCCTCCTTGGTTACTCAAGGGCACTCGCTCTCGGCTCCTCAGCCATCACCTCTCAGAGTGATGTGGGTCTCTTCCCCACCTTCCTGACGAGTGGTTTTCCTGCTGCACAATTCCCTGTCTGCGCAGTGGTATTCCTAGCAAGCTAGACTACCTTAAAGGCCAGTGTCTCTCCTTGGCTTTCTCGCCAAAGGTTATAATCGGCATGATTGTCAGTAGCTTTAAGTTACCACACAACCTTTTCTAGGCAAAGACGTTTATTTTTAAGGTGAAAGCTTTGCAGAGAAAACATATTAAAAACAATAAAAGAACCTGTCCACTGGCTGATAAGCTTGACAGAGACCACCCAGCTGCAGCAAGGGCGCCCGGGGAAGTCAACCCTTCAAAATTCCATACAGAGTCATGTGACCATCATCCCATCTAATATCTCTCCTTAGAACCTATGGGGCAGAGCTGACACATCTCCCTTCTTACACTTGTTACTCCAAATAATTGGATTTAAACCTGAGATCTGGTCCTCCCACCAGGAAGTGGGTATGATGTTCCTTTGGACCCCACCCCTCTTTCAGGGATTAGCTGTGCCAGCAATGGGTTGAGGGTCAAGTACTATAAGCAACAGTTATTTGCTTCAAAGGGCGAACTAAGGTAGGGCTCCCTCACTGTAAAGCAACTCTCAACCATACACTACTTTTAACAGCAGAGGGGGCAGGCGAGGGAGGGTCTCCAAACCGCCCCCATAGCCAAATTCCTTCCTTGCCATTATGTTGTGATAACTGGGCCTGCAAATTTGCTCCAATTGTGAGCTCTACTGTAAAAAGTATATGAAACATTATAAAATAATACTAGAATAACAAAACTTGTTGGCAAAATAGGTCAAGCAGTTTTCAATAATAAATATTATAAACAGGTGCAAAGAACTAGACAGAGAGACTAAATTAGGTCCATAACTCAAGGAACATGTTGAAATCATGCTTGGTAAAAACAAAAGATGTGGAACCAGAAATTAATAGATCAAAATTGGTATATAAGATATTAGGCCGAATTGGTGGCCAAAATAATGAGCGGATGGGCTATTCCACCCGACATTTCGTTTCTGGGTCCTGAGAGAAAGAGACTTTGGGGGGAACCTGGGGGTATATGAGGAGAGGGGCAGTCTAGAGGAAGCACACAGGAAGAGGACCCTGGAGAGTGGGAAGCCTGGGAACTGGGCATTGTAGCTGTCCCTCAGGTGAGCAGCCGTGCACAGAGAGCCTGACTGGTTTCCATTCAAAGTACTGAGATAAGTAACATGGTTCCGTGCAATGTTTTATTCCATTTCGGATGGAGATCTATTCCACTGGAAACTTTGTGACTTGCTCTATTCATGAACCTCTTGTTCCATTTACTTGTACACGTCTCAGCTATTATCTCATGAGCTCCAGGCTTGACCCTGCTCTCGCTTTCACCAGTGAGAACCACGTATCTCTCCCCTGATGCCCAGGGAGTTGCACTGGTGAGAGCAAGGTCAGAATCCGCTCTTAATCTTCATACAATTCCTTCAAGTCCCTCCATAAAACCCACCTCTCTCGCAAAGACTTCAGTAAACTGTCAATTGATAATGACAGGCAGCGTGTGAGCTGTTCCTACAGCATTTGCTACGACTGACTGACTTACTGCAGCTATGAACCATGCTCAGAGAGACAAGATGCGTGAGGCAATATCCTTTATTCTAAGTTCTGTAGGTAAGAGAGTCAAACATCTGAGCCACACAGAGCTCTTTCTCAGGCCCAGGAAAGGTACTTTGAGAGTCATAGTTAAATGCCAGGTGGAACAGATTGCTTGGCGTAAATAGCTAGGACATATTGTAATGGACCCCCATTCAAGTACCTTTCCCAGCCCTGAAGAAGAGCTCTGTTTGGCTTGAAAATGTGTATCTCTCACCAACAGAAGTTGGTCCAAAGGAAGATAGTAAATCATGCACCTTTTCTCTCTAATATCCTGGGGTCAGCAAGGCCAGAACTACACTGCATACAGCTCTGCTCTGAGACAGTTTGTATTAAAACATCCTGTTGTTGTTTCTTCCCGCTTCCTTCCAGCTAACTCATGGATTCATAGATTTCATGGCCAGAAGGGAACACTGTGATCATCCGGTCTGACCTCCTGTATAACGCAGGCCAGAGAACTTCCCCTGCTCTCCAACTTCTGCATGTGAATAAAGTGACAGATTAAGTCCATGCTTTTTTGCTCCAAAGTAACTCAAAAGTGGTTGAAGTTTGAAATAAAATGTTTGCCAGGTGTTTGTTGTGCTCAGTTGCAAATGACATCTTGTAGATGCAAGGCCAGGCGATATTCTGGGTCAGTAAATTTAGTCTGCATATTCATTCGTCTGTAATCTTAAACTCATGGACTAGAATATGCTGGAACACAAAGTTGCACTGAACTGACCAAACATGCATACTAATGAAGACATCTGTGTTGACTTTATCCAGTGCGTTAGTGTGATGAATCCTTACGTACATAGAGGACTTTAAGGATTGTGACATCACACGGTGCTTATGTAATGCAAATATGTTATCCAAACCACATGAGTTGTGTCTTTTGTTCTCAGCACAAGTATTGTTATTAAAGGAACTCATATGGGCAAAGATGAGTCCCCAATAACCACGTGTAGTAAAAATATCCCAAACATACACATTGCTGCCCTGGCAGCTTCTAAAACACAACACTGTGAGCACCACTAGAGAGCTTACAGACTATTTAAAGCAATATCACCTTATTGCCGGTATACTACAGTCAGAGGATGACATGATGGATTACCTACCATTTATCATCAAGCTGGTTTTTTTATTATTATTTTAGCACAGCCAGCAATGTGCGTGAGGCTTCAAAAATCAGATCCCTGCCTCAAAGAGCTTACAATCTAAATATCACACAAGATTCAGTACAACAGAGCAACAAACAGGAAGACGAGAACATAAGGTTTAGTTGTAATGTTTTCAAAACTAACTAGTGATGTGGGTTGTCGCCGTTGTGGATGCCCAAGTTGAGATACCTTAAAAAGGCTGTTGAGAGTGGGTGAAAATCAGGTTCCTTTGAGGTGTCTCAAAGTGGGAGGCCAGAAATTGACTCATGGAAAATCACTCCTGACATGTCAGTGTGCTAGAGTACACTTCTGTAGCTACTTTAGCCTCTCATGCAAATCCATTTTAATCTACTTTTATGGCCCCTCTGTGTTGAAGCATCTCACAGCTTTTAATGGATTTATTCTCACAGCACCTCCATGAGGTAGGAAAATCATAGAAACAAAGGACTGGATGGAACTTCGAGAGGTCATCAAGTCCAGTCCCCTGCACTCATGGCAGCACCATCTAGAACATCCCTGACAGTATCAGAGGGGTAGCCGTGTTAGTCTGAATCTGTAAAAAGCAACAGAGGGTCCTGTGGCACCTTTGAGACTAACAGAAAGTCTGTTAGTCTCAAAGGTGCCACAGGACCCTCTGTTGCTTTTATCCCTGACAGGTGTTCGTCTAACCTGTTCTTAAAAATCTCCAATGATGGAGATTCCACAACCTCTGTAGGCAATTTATTCCAGTGCCTAACCTCCCTGACAGTTAGGAATTGTGGAGGAAAAATTTGCTAGGGCCTAAACTTTAGTTGTCTAGGGCCTGAACTTTGGTTCAGACCTGAACATTAGTGAAGTCTATTGTAGGTGAAAGGTTTTTAGAGGCAGAATAGAGGAAAAGTATAAAAGCAGAACTATCTATAATTATAAGACTTGTGATTCATAGTGCTGCATTGACAGTTTTGGAGAAGTCTGGAAATCGCAGTAGGACAGACTGTGAAAAACAGGAAAGCTTGCTAAGCTATATTCCTTTTATGGAGAGTGTATTCCAAATATGGCAATAATGCTGATAAGACAGTATGTATCATGTAGTTGTGGTTTTATGCTATATAAGCTGTGCAAGATTCTGTAATCGGGGGGATTGCTAGTTTACTGGTACCCCCCATGCATGCATGAAAATAAAAAGGCCTCAGGCGATTCTGATTCAAACACAACGCGTGGTCATTTTTCCACAACAATCTTGGTGCCGTGACTCGGATCCACAGACTGTCCACCGGACCAGGAGACCGCGGACCATTCCCCTCCGAACCCAGCCGGCACTTGGTAGGTGAGAGACCTTTTAAATCTCTATTTGGGTTATCGGTGGAGGACTGTCTGTAGGCCCTGGGTCGGGTGAGTAGCAAGCTGGATACGGACCTTTTGCTGCCAGACTCGCCTGACAACCTTTCGGTTTCCCGGGAGGAGCCACGGGTAAGTGGCGGGGAGTCGGGGTTCCCACAAGGATAGGCCTTGGTTTTAGGCCTTACCTCAGCGTTTGTGTGCAAGTGTGAATGACTGAAAACGAATGAGGGTCATAGGAAGACGCCCAGAGCTTTCTGTGAGGCCTTGAGGCTTACGACCAGGAATGTCTCTAAAGCAAGCCCTATGACCCGTGTGAGTGGCCTGATATTGTTCAGGGGAGCTGAGGAATCAGGGAAAAAGGGATTATAGGTTTAGGAAGACGCTATCGGAAACCTAGGGATTGAGAGATTGGATCTCACAGTCGGTAACCTCGGGATAGCTGACCAAAACCCCACAATCAGGTAGACTTCAGGAAAATGGGGGGCGGTGGGTCTAAAAAACCTGCCGTCCCACCAAAAGGCACACCAGCGTTTTATATGTATAAGAATTATAGTCCCTTTACTTGTAAGTTTTTAGATAAATGGAATTGGTATACCAAGGATGATCTGAATTTACAGTTTCCCATAGAGGGAAGTTTTGATCTTGATAAAATTGTGCACCTCAGAGGTGCACTATTGGTTAATAAAGTAGGGCAGGGTCATTATGATGCGTATTTTAATTGGTATGGGGAAACAGAAAAACGGCGCCGTGAATCTCAATTGAGGAGTCTTAAGGACTCCCAGGAGAAACTTAAAATAAAATTAAAAGAGACAAAGGAGAAGTCAACCGTTCCCCAAAACCCTGCTGTAGAGCAAACATCCCTTTATCCTTCTAGGCCCCCTAAGGAAGAGAACCCTTCAGCCCCTCCTTATGATCTTATAGATTTATATGTAGAAAATAGATCTTTTGTACCCATTAGGCAGGAGGCATCTGTTGTCCCCACTCAGATTCAAGGGGAAAATACTCCCCCTGCAGTGATTAGGGTGGTGGCAGACTCCACCATCCAGGTTCCCCTTCAGAAAACCCCGACCCCAACCACAGGATTGTCTTTAGAAACCGATCCCCAATCGCCTTCTTATTCTCCAGTTACAATGGTATATAAGACAAATGAGCTCCTTGATAAGTCTCTTGCTAGAATGAATGAATTTTTGGAAAGTCTTCAACAGGAGAGTCAAGAAAGAGGATTGACATTAGTGGGAGTGCAGGAGAAGGAAGATGAAGGAGAGGGGGTACCTAGCACGAGTTCTAAAGGACCCATTACTAGAAGCAAGGGAAGAGGGGTTTCTCTTACCTCTACCCCAAGACTTAACTGTGCAACTGGTTTGCATCCCCTACGTGAACTCCCAGGCGTAGGTACCCAGGGGCAGGGAACCACGGTGACTGTGCATGCACCTTGGTCAGCTGCAGATTTATTTCATTTAAAAAAGACATTTCCCAATATCAGGGAGGATCCTGTGAAATTTCAAGAGGAATTAGGAATTGTTATAAGTTGTTATAATCCTACATGGGCCGATTTAAACCAACTCCTAAGGGGAATGGTGCCCAGGGAAACCTTAGATCGCATTTTTGATACTGCCGGAAGGCCTGAGGTTGACCCTGGCACTGGACAGGAATTGTCAGCCCTTAGAGATAGAATAATGGATGCAATTTTAAAGGTCTGCCCAAAGAAAGCAGACTGGACTAAAATTAATACATGTAAGCAAAATAAAGGAGAAAATCCTGCCGATTATATGCAACGTCTTAAACAAGTATTTGAAAGACACTCCGGCATTAAAAATGCTGAGGAGGACGCTGAGCAAGCAGTGGTAGCAGCTTTTGTGCAAGGACTTAATCAGAAACTGGGTGACCAGCTAAAAATAGGTATTGTCGACTGGGAGGGAAAAAATCTGAAGGAAATATTAGCAGCAGCCCAGCATTATTATCGTCAACTTGAAAAGAAAAAGGAAGATACAGAGACTAAGTTGCTAGCCCTTCAGGTCCAAAAAATGCAGGAAGCCCATGGGAAGATAGGAGGTAAAAAAGGACAACCCAAACAGAATTATAATGGTTCAGCCCCTATGGAACAAAGTAATATTAGTTGTTTTTATTGTAGACGAGAGGGCCATTTGAAAAGGAATTGTCCCTTTCGTCCTGACCGCTACCCCAATCAACCTGTCTATCCTTCTCCTCCACCTCCTTTTCCTTCCCCTGCTCCTTTTCTTCCCCAAAACCCGTAGGCCAGCCAGGAGACTGGTAACATCATCGCTTCATTTATCCCCTTGGATCAATCTGGACCATATGTAACCTGTGTTGTAGAAGGAATACCCACCTCCTTCTTGGTAGATACTGGCGCTTCGCGATCTACCCTTCGCGCCAGTGATTTTTCTTCCCTCCCTCTGACTCCTGAAATTGTAAATGCAGTAGGGGTAGGTAATATTCCCATTCCCCATCCTGTCTCTTTACCCTTGTCAGTTTCTATCGGCCCTCTGTCAGACCGTCATGCCTTTCTCCTTAGCCCCTGTTCACCTGTTAACCTATTGGGAAAAGATTTGCTGTGTAAATTAAATTGTACCATATATTGTTCCCCGGATGGGGTATATTTGGAAGTTCCTGATCCAAGCTGCAATGAGGTCTTGGCAGTCCTGCAGGACTTCATGCCAAAAGAGGAACGGAATTCCAGCCCTTCCTTGTTGCAACAGGAATTGCTGGCTAAAGTTCCCTCCTCCTTGTGGTCAGATCACGCTAACCAGGTTGGGTGCATTAGAACGGCTCAACCTGTTAAAATTCACCTAAACCCAGCAAAATCTCTACCCAGGGTACAACAGTATCCTCTTTCTAAACAAGCCGAGGAAGGAATTCGGCCAGTAATTGATTCCTTAATTCAACAGGGGATTATTGTACCAACCATTAGCAAGTGTAACACCCCCATTCTACCGGTTAAAAAACCAGGCAAGGAAACATGGCGTTTTGTCTAGGATCTCCGTGCTGTAAATGCAATTATTCTCCCCGTTTTTCCTGTTGTTCCTAATCCTGCAACTATTATTTCCTCTATTCCCTCTTCGGCTAAATTTTTTACTGTTATTGATCTTTGTTCAGCTTTCTTTTCTATCCCGATTCATGAAGATAGTCAGTATTTATTTGCCTTTACCTATCAAGGACTTCAATATACTTGGACCAGATTGCCCCAAGGTTATACTGAATCACCTACCCTGTTTTCTCAAGCCCTCAAAAGGGACTTAGATGATATTGTATTTCCAATGAAGTCCACCTTGGTCCAGTATGTAGACGATTTGCTTTTAGCTTCTCTATCACTAGAAGCTTCACAGACCGATTCCCTTGTGCTTTTACAAGCACTAGCAAGAAAGGGTCACAAAGTTTCTGAGACAAAATTACAGTTATGCCTACCCAGAGTCCATTATTTGGGACATGACATCTCAGCTGGAGAGAGGCACCTATCTCCCTCACGGGTGCAGGCCATTCTTCAGGTACCTAGACCAACCACAAAGAAACAGATGAGAGGGTTTTTGGGAATGGCCGGATATTGCAGACAATGGATTCTTGGATATGCAGCTATTGTTAAACCTCTTCATAAAATGACTCTCGATAGGATTCCAGAACCCCTTCAGTGGACCCCTGAAACAGAGGAAGCTTTCACCCAAATTAAAAAGGCTCTTATGAGGGCCCCTGCCCTAGGTCTTCCAAATTATCAAAAGCCTTTTACTCTTTATTTTCATGAAAGAGAGGGAATAGCTCAGGGGGTCCTTACTCAAACCCACGGTTCTGTTCAGAGGCCCATTGCTTATTATAGCTCCCCTCTGGATCCAGTAGCTACTGGACTTCCCCCTTGTCTCAGGGCGGTGGCTGCAGCTGCAGTCCTAGTTGAAATTTCTGCTACTCTTGTTCTCGGATCCCCTTTGTGCGTCGCTGTTCCACATGCAGTGACGGCTTTACTTTTAAAGGGGAATACCCAGCATCTTTCTAATTCTAGACTTACTAAATATGAGATGATGCTTATAAATGCTTCTAATGTAACTCTTTCTCGTTGCCCTGTCCTCAACCCTGCCTCTCTTCTCCCTATCGCATCTGATGGAGAACCACATAATTGTCTCACTGTAACTGCTGAGCTTTCTACCCCCCGAGTTGATTTAAAGGATACCCCGCTTCATAATCCCGATCTACTATTTTATGTAGATGGGTCTTGTCTTAGAAATCCGGAGGGTTTGCTTGTTGCTGGTTATGCTGTTTGTTCCCAACATGAGCCTGTGGAGGCTTATTCTCTCCCGGAAGCCCGTTCTGCCCAGGTTGCTGAATTGATTGCTCTTACTCGAGCTTGTATATTAGCAAAAAAAAAATCTGTTACTATTTATACGGATTCCCGGTATGCATTCGGTGTGGTCCATGATTATGGACAGCTCTGGAAACACCGAGGATTTCTCACTTCAAAAGGGGGAAAAATTTGTAATGGACCTTATGTTGAGGCTCTTCTCTCTGCTCTGCAACTCCCTTCTATCATAGCAGTTGTGAAATGTGTTGCTCATCAAAAACCCTATGATGATGTTACTAGAGGAAATGCCTTGGCAGATGCTACTGCCAAGCACGCGGCCCTTTCTGGGTCTCCGGCTTTAATTGAGTCTGTTTTTGTTTTACAACCCCCCTCCATAGCTGCTACCCTTCAAGATTTAGCTATTATGCAAGATTCGGCTCCCGAATCTGAGAAAATAAGATGGAGGCGAAATGGTTGTTTTTTATATCCAGATAACTTGTGGCGCTCACCTACTGGCCGCTTGGTGGCGCCCAAGGCGTTACTCCCCTATCTTGCACATGTGGCCCATGGTGTGGCTCACATAAGCAAAGGGGGAATGATTGCATCAGTATTGCAGCATTGGTATGCCCCAAATTTTCCTATTATGGCTCAACAGTATTGTAACTCTTGTTCCACCTGTTTAGCCCACAACAGTGGCAAACCGGTAAGAACCAGACTTGCTGGACATCCCGCCCCTTGGGGACCCTTTGTGAATATTCAGATTGATTTTATTAACCTGCCCAAATGCTGTTCTTATGAATATGTTCTTGTTTGTGTTTGTATGTATTCCGGATGGATAGAGGCCTACCCTTGCGTAAAGGCCGATTCTCTAACTGTAGCAAAAAAATTGTTAAAGGACTTTGTTCCCTGATTTGGTCTGCCTCTCTCAATTAACAGCGATAGAGGAACCCATTTTACAGGCCAAATCATGCAACAGATTTGCAAGGCTCTCAACATTTCCCAGCACTTGCATTGTGCTCACCATCTCCAGAGCGCGGGGACAGTGGAACGAAAAAATGGGGAACTAAAGAACAAGATCTCTAAGATCTGTAAGGAAACTGGTTTAAAGTGGCCTGACGCCCTTCCCCTCGCTCTCATGTATATGAGAAGCACTCCCTCGCGTAAGCATGGTTTATCCCCACATGAGATCCTTATGGCTAGACCCATGAGGATGCCAATATCCCCTCCCCCACTCCAACACTACTTGGACTTACAACTGAATGATGATACCATTATGACATATTGTCAGACTCTAATAAGATGCATCAGATCTCTTCACAAACAGGTCCAAAGTGCTTTGCCTGAACCAGCTGATACTCCGTGCCACCCCTTACAGCCTGGAGATTGGGTCTATATAAAGGTACACCAGAGGAAAACTGCTTTGGAGCCTCGCTGGAAAGGCCCTTACCAGATCTTGTTAACCACCCACACTGCCATCAAGTGTAAGGGAATAACTAACTGGGTCCATGCCTCACACTGCAAACAGATATCGCCACCGTTAGACCCAGACGCTGAAGAATTACATCCTGCAAAACCTGTTTTGAGAGACAATTTGGACAGTGATTGTGATCCCTCCCCCGGCTCTGATAAGGAACCCAGATATAATCTCAGGAAAAGACAACGGGTCAACTTATCTCCAGCCTAAAAGGCCAAAATAACGCCTTTGCAAGTCCAGTGGTGAGCCTAGCGCCCACTGGCACCTCAATTACCATGACCGACCCAACGGCTAGAAGAAAAGAATCAGCCATGGTACGAAAGTGGCTCATGCCTTCTATTTGGTTTATATGTGTAACTATGCTTTTGTTATTACTGTTGAATTTTCATGATACCTTTATGTTTTTTTGGGCATCTACGATCTCCAGCACCTCCTTGATAACATCCACCCCCGTGTCTGTGAACCAGTTTACAAAACCACTAGAGCAAACCCAACAAGTAACCACCCCTAAAAATTGTATTAAACCACGACCATCACCCCGTGGGAAGAAAAGAAATATTCGCTCTGCCAAACCCAGCCAGGCCCAAAATTTTGTAACTATAAAGGACATTAAAAATTGGCCCTGGTATAAGAAACGAAGTATTATCCATTGGCAGGGAGGGACTTGTGGAGGTCACTCTTGGGAATGTGGCACGGATTGGATCTTGGGTTTTATTCCACAGGCTGCACCCTGTGTTTTTGGGCAAGTACCATCAGCATGTATTGTCCTCCCCAATTGGCTTCCCGACAACGAATATCAAAAACTACAACAACCCCTCATTGCCACAAAAAAAACCCCCGTTGCCCCTAGTCCTGTGGTATACCCAGACATCAGTAGGCCTATATATTCTTCTGAAATCCACTGGCCAAGACCCTCCCATCTCAGTAATTTGTCGGAATTCTGTAAAGATATTTTGTTTTTTAATATCCAAAATAGATCTTATGAACGAACTATTGAGTGGAAAACAAATGGAATGGTAGAGATAGAAACTTTTGATATCACCACCAGGAAACCCAAGAAATCTGAACTTGGGATTTTATAGGGAGGTAGACATGATGGCCATCCCTGGGGTTTGTAACACCTCAACAGGGAAAGGTCCCTTTTGTTATTTAGTCACTCAGTTAAAAGGGGGGCAAATATATACCCAAAGGCTCTGTTCAACCTCAAGAAATTTTAATTGTATTCACACAATCCCTGTGACCATTGATGTAACCTGTACCTTATTGCAGTATGCCCCACCCTATGTTTTTAGAGTTAACGATTTCAAAAAATATGTGAAGGTATTCAGTCAGCAAATGTGGTATAAGACTAACCCTAAAAGGGATATATATGGAAATCGATGGACAATAATCAATGCCACCCTGGGAACCATAAGATTTATGTTACCTTTGTCTAGTTTCCAAATTACTTCTAAATATTATAACTGTTCAAGGGGGGCTGCTCTCCGAATAGCCCAACAACGGGCATGGGCTTTCCCCAAACGAAAAAGAGATTTGACTGGATATCTGTGGGATGGAGCTAATAGTGTAGCTACAATTTGGAATATCTATAAAAACCAACAGCATGCAGAAAAATTGGGCCAATTAGAAAAGGCCTCAGGGCTTATTACAGGGACACAACTAACCCAGGTGCAAGCCGGGATAGGTGAATTACATGTCATTTCCGCCCTTGGTTCCTTAACCCAGAGACTTCTGGCAGAGATGGTATGGAACATCACTGGTGCTGGGGAGGCATTGCAGTGGGACACAGCATGTTCAGAGATCCAGGATTTTCTGAATGAGCAATTAGCAACCATTCGAAGTGACCTCGAACACCAGGCCTGGCCCACTGCCCTCACAGACACCTCAGGAGTGCCATCTGATCTGTGGCCATGGAGACATACCTGGAGGTTTTCAGGGTGGAGATGTGTACAGTCCCAATGCTCCTTCCAGGCGTATGGACCAGTTAAAGGGATATGGGCACCCACTTACCGAATCCTTCCTGGTCCATGGGGGGGATGCATCTGGGACTGGGTGATTCACCGAGATATATGGGAAATAAAACCACCTGGTTTACCTAGCCGATTTATAGTCGGTGCCCCTGAAATAACACCCAATATTTGGATTGGATTGGGAAATCAATGGACACTCTGGCCATTGGAACCCCCACAGCTTCAATGCATGCGTAAACTTAAACCAGGGGAAATAGTCACTGTTCATGACAATGTCTGCTGGGAGGGTAAGGGATTGGGGACCCTCTTAACAGGAGAAATAATTTTCCAGGCAAATGACAGCTGTGTGATTATCAAAGCCCATATCATGCACAACACCCATTTTCACCTCTCCACGGTCGCCAGTAGCCAGGTCATTTACTGGCCGGCGGATAAAATATTTCAATCTCCTCTCTGGTATGAGATGCCCTTTAACTGGACTTCTCTGATACCCGACCGTTTCCAAAATTTGCTTTTATTGTTGCCCAAGATTAAAAAAATTTCTGACTTACAAGGAAAAATTCGTATCCTCGAGAACGTATATCAAACAGAAAAAGGTGCTTTTCAGACCGCCTATCGATTGTCTTCTTTGTGTACTAGTCAAGACATGTTGTGTGCAGTAACCAAAATTGTATACGAACCACATCATGTTGCTGTTATAAGTGGATTGATTATTATATTAGGATTGTTTGTTTTAGGATTATGTTTTTGTTATTGTTGTTGCAAGGGATATTGTTGTGCCTGTAATTTTTCTGCTAAGCCTACTGCGAGAGAGCAGGTAGCCTTAATGATTGTTAATGAGATTTATGATAAAAGTTGGGATGAGATAAGAGAAAAGGAAAAGACAGAAATTAGAGGGCTCATGAATGTGGAAGTTTAGGCCAAGGATGGCGCTGGAAGCGCCAAAGGGGGAAATTGTGAAGGAAAAATTTGCTAGGGCCTAAACTTTAGTTGTCTAGGGCCTGAACTTTGGTTCAGACCTGAACATTAGTGAAGTCTATTGTAGGTGAAAGGTTTTTAGAGGCAGAATAGAGGAAAAGTATAAAAGCAGAACTATCTATAATTATAAGACTTGTGATTCATAGTGCTGCATTGACAGTTTTGGAGAAGTCTGGAAATCGCAGTAGGACAGACTGTGAAAAACAGGAAAGCTTAGAAACCGCAATAAGGCAGACTGTGAAAAACAGGAAAGCTTGCTAAGCTATATTCCTTTTATGGAGAGTGTATTCCAAATATGGCAATAATGCTGATAAGACAGTATGTATCATGTAATTGTGGTTTTATGCTATATAAGCTGTGCAAGATTCTGTAATTGGGGGGATTGCTAGTTTACTGGTACCCCCCATGCATGCATGAAAATAAAAAGGCCTCAGGCGATTCTGATTCAAACACAACGCGTGGTCATTTTTCCACAACAGAAGCTTTTCCTAATCTCCAACCTAAACTGCCCTTGCTGCACTTTAAGCCCATTGCATCTTGTCCTATCATCAGAGGTTAAGAAGAATAATTTTTCTCCCTCCTCCTTGTAACTGCCGTTTAGGTACTTGAAAAATGTTATCATGTCTCCTCTCAGTCTTCTCTTTTCCTGACTAAACAAACCCAGTTCTTTCAATCTTCCCTCATAGGTCATGTTTTCTAGACCTTTAATCATTTTTGTTGCTCTTCTCTGGATTTTTTTTCCAATTTGTCCACATCTTTCCTGAAAAGTGGTGCCCAGAACTGGACACAGTTCTCCAGTTGAGGCCTAATCAGCGCGGAGTAGAGCGGAAGAATTACTTCTCGTCTCTTGCTTACAACGCCCCTGCTCTTGCCTCCATATTACAAGTGAAAACTGAGGAAAAAGGAGACTGAACCCAGGATTTTTAAAGGTATTTAGGCAGCTAAATCCCATTCATTTCAATGGGAGTTAGGAACTGAAATCCCTTTAAAAAATCTGGCCATAATTGATTTGCGTAAGGTCACAAAGGAAGTCTGAAGTGGAGGAGGAGTTTAAACTCAGACCCCTTAAGACTTAGGCAAGTGCAATAACCTCTGGACCATCCTTCCTTTCTCATGTGTGTGTATAATGACGTGTTTCTGTCTACCTGTCCCCACACATAACCATCTCTCTATCTATCCCCATATACAAACATCTGTCTCTGTCTAGTGTCTAGCTATTTGTCCCTGAACATAACCATCTGTCTGACTATTTATAAAAAACATCTCTCCGTGTACACCTCCCTTTATTTAATTGTACAGTGATTTTAAGTGGGGGCTGTGGGAACTAAGCTAATAGCAGTGGCAAACAAAAACAATTACAGTATCCGAGTATCTCCTCTTTATATCATCTGCTGAACTAACCAATATAGTTCAAAGGTAGTGGAACAAGCAGGGGGAGATGCCTATATTGCAGAAATCACATGTCAGTGCATAAAGGAGAAGCTGTACCACTGTTACTGGACACTGTTTTTCAAGGGAAATGGCGCCTTTCTTCATTATCTGGCTCAAGTTCCATTTCCGTATTGTTTTCTCCTGTAAGTCACATGATGACAGAAATTTCTGCATAATGACTTAACGAGTGAGAACTAGCTCATATCTGCTCTCCAGTACTGATCAGTAAAAAAACAGTCCCCATAGTTACATACAGTGAGGAATAATTTTCTGGTGTATTGTCCTCCTCAGGGCGTCCTTCACCTCCTTGTTCCTCAGGCTGTAGATCAGGGGGTTCAGCAGGGGGATCACAAGGGTATAGAACATGGACACCACTTTGTCGTCCTCTCTTCTATATGCTTAAACATCGGATTGAGTCCCTGGATTATATTTTCTGTGCTAGGTCTCTGTTGAACCAAGAGAATTTCCAAGCAGCCCGTTGTTACAGCACCTGTGGGTGTGTCTGTACGGCCGCTCAGAGCGTGCACTCAAGCTAGCATGCTACACGTAGTCATGTGGACATTGCTGCACCCGTGGCAGCTCAAACTAGCTGGCTGTCTCCAAGCCTCCACAACCCCTGAGTCTGAGCTCATGTGGCTAACCAGAGCCACTGCCAGTGCCGCAATGTCTAAACACCAAGTTTTACACATTAGCTCTAGAGGAGCTAAAGTGAGTCTGCCTAACCGGGCTGGGAGGTGGCAAAGTTTGCAGATGACATGGAATTGCTTTGGTGAGTCCAGGCTGGGGAATGAGAGTGAAAACTTCAGAGGGACCTAGCTGAAAGTTGTGGGAATGGGCAGCTCAGTGACAGGTGAAGTTAACTGTTGACAAAGGATTTGAACAGCTCACGCAAAATTCTGTGTTCTAAGGTCAGTAACTGCCAGTGAAACATTCTCTGGTGTTACTGTGAAGAGCTGAATGACAACTTCTCCCCAGGGAAATGGAAAGTTGGCAAATTCAGACCTGAACCATGGAAATACTGGTGTTAGTCACAAAACAGGGGAGTTTTTACACAGCAAATTTGTGTTTTTTTAAAGAAAATATGAAACCCCAGAAATGTTCAGCCTAAAACTTTTGGCTGAAAACCAAAAATGTCTCTTTAGAAACGATTCCCTGTGGTCTTAGGGGAGTTATTGTTTGGGTGTCTCATGTGGCAATTCTCCTTAAAGAGCTGGGGTGTCTGGCAGGACTCTATCTCCCATTGTTCGGATCCGGGGGTGCCCAGCCTACGGCCTGCAATCCATATATGGACCACTAGAGGATTTTGTAAGGTCTTCAGCCCACTTCAACACAATCTACTGATGGCCAATTCAGGGGCGCTGGAACAGTTTTTACAGTGGGGCTGCTGGAAGCCATTGAACCAAACAGTAAGCCCTGTACAGGATGGAAACCACTTCAAGCCAGGGGGTGCAGCAGCAGCACCTAGGGGCCAATTCATTAGTATTTTGGCGCTATGTTTACATCATTTTAGTTTACACATGTGTGTAAATAGACAGTCCTGTCCATAGAAACAACCCAAAGACACATGAAACAAGCTGAACTTAAAATATAACGCAATACAGGTGACTTTAAATCTTATTAAAATGTGTAGAATCTGCTTGCCCTCCAGTGTTTGGTTCATGTGGCCCTCCTGTATAATAGGGTTGGGCACCACTGTAATCTGATCCATTAAGACAATTTCTTATGGTCCAAATTCTTGGGAGTTAGGTGCCTAAATTCTGTTGAGGATCGGGGCCTATGTTCCTATGTGCAGCGCTAGTCAGGAAAGCAAAACCAAAACATCAGAGGGCGTAAGGGATAAGATAGATTTGCGCATTTTAAGGCCAGAAGGGACCATTGTAATACATAATTATAATAATTAAAATTGAGCAGCACTTTTTGGTTAACGGTCCTCTCTTCTATATGCTGGACCTAGGGGATTTCAGCACCCCCACTACAAAAATTGTTCCAGCGCCCCTGAATTGGCCGTCAGTAGATTGTGCTGAAGTGGGCTGCAAACCTTAGAAAATGCTCTGGTGGTCCATATATGGACTGCAGGCCATAGGCTGGGCACCCCAGGATCCGAACAATGGGAGATACAGTCCTGCCAGACACCCCAGCTCTTTAAGGAGAATTGCCACATGAGACACCCAAACAATAATTCCCCTAAGGCCACAGGGAATCATTTCCAACGAGACATTTTTGGTTTTCAGCCAAAAGTTTTAGGCTGAACTTTTCTGGGGTTTAATATTTTCTTAGAAAACAAAAACAAATTTGCTGTGTAAAAACTCCCCTGTTTTGTGACTAACGCCAGTATTTCCATGGTTCAGATCTGAATTTGCCAACTTTCCATTTCCCTGGGGAGAAGTTGTCATTCAGCTCTTCACAGTAACACCAGAGAATGTTTCACTGGCAGTTACTGACCTTAGAACACAGAATTTTGCGTGAGCTGTTCAAATCCTTTGTCAACAGTTAACTTCACCTGCCACTGAGCTGCCCATTCCCACAACTTTCAGCTAGGTCCCTCTGAAGTTTTCACTCTCATTCGCCAGCCTGTACTCACCAAAACAATTCCATGCCATCTGCGAATGTTGCCACCTCACTGCTCGCTCCCTGTACCAGATCATTAATAAATATTTGACTGTTTATTCTACTCTTTGGCCCAGATGCGCAAAGGTAGGTAGGCTCCTAACTTCATTGAAATCAACGGATGTTAGGGGTCTAGACATCTCTGAGGATCTGGGCATTTGTTTTCTGTGGCGTAACCTGTTTCTCATTTATGGCAGCAATGACTACCTAACTTCCTTAATAGCCTCATGTGAGGGACTTTGTCAAAGAAAGTCCAAGTATACTATGTCAGATGGTTCCCCCCATATTCACTCTTTTGTCAACAAAATGAAAGAATTATAGTAGATAAATCAGGAATGATTTTCCATAGTAGAATCACAAGTCGTTAGTCCCTGTCATGACATGCTCATCCTGGTATTTTTTAATTCCATTTCATCATCACTACTAGAGAGACACACGCATTATCGCTTATATAGGGTGAGATATGCCCCAGCCATGCCCTTCATCCCATTACTCTATGCATCACTCTATGCTATTTCAGCCCTTTCTGAACCCTTAAGTCTGCCAGTGCCCCTCACCCTGATCTTCAGCCATTTTTTGCCACTCCAATCCCAGGTTTTTAGACATCTCTGAAGAAAAGAAAAAAGCATCTTAATCCCAATCCATTGCATTCTATCTGCAAACTGCTTATAAAGTTTCTATCTCTGGGCTCTCAAAAACCAGTGTTAGGAATGACTCAATTCTAATTTTCTCTGCAATTACAAAATGATTAAATAACTGTAACAGAAAATGCATTTTCAATAAACTTTTCCACATTTACTCCTGACTGGAAGTAATTATTGCTAGGGGGAGGTTCAGATTTATGGAATGCATAAAACAGGGGAAAGGGATGGAGAGCAGCATCAACGCTTCAAAGAACTTGAACAAAGTTAGAAGCCGACAGATTGGCATCCCACTATCTACTGCTCCCATGTGACCTAAAGGGCATTTTAATGATGCCCTTTGTGCCAGATGTGAGATTCAGAGTAACAGCCGTGTTAGTCTGTATCCGCAAAAAGAAGAACAGGAGTACTTGTGGCACCTTAGAGACTAACAAATTTATTAGAGCATAAGCTTTCGTGGACTACAGCCCACTTCTTCGGATGCATATAGAATGGAACATATAATGAGGAGATATATATACACACATACAGAGAGCATAAACAGGTGGGAGTTGTCTTACCAACTCTGAGAGGCCAATTAATTAAGAGAAAAAAAAAAAAAAAACTTTTGAAGTGATAATCAAGCTAGCCGAGTACAGACAGTGTGATAAGAAGTGTGAGTACCCAGAAGTCACCTCCTACAAGACAGGCCCAACAAAGAAAATAACAGAACACCACTAGCTGTCACCTTCAGCCCCCAACTAAAACCTCTCCAGCGCATCATCAGAAATCTACAACCTATCCTGAAAGATGATCCTTTACTCTCACAGATCTTGGGAGACAGACCTGTCCTCGCTTACAGACAAACCCCCAACCTAAAGCAAATACTCACCAGCAACCACACATCACTGAACAAAACCACTAACCCAGGAACCTATCCTTGTAACAAACCCCGATGCCAACTCTGTCCACATATCTATTCAAGTGACATCATCATAGGACCTAATCACATCAGCCATACCATCAGGGGCTCGTTCACCTGCACATCTACCAATGTGATATATGCCATCATGTGCCAGCAATGCCCCTCTGCCATGTACATTGGCCAAACCGGACAGTCTCTACGCAAAAGAATTAATGGACACAAATCTGACATCAGGAATCAAAATACTCAAAAACCAGTGGGAGAACACTTTAACCGGTCTGGTCATTCAGTGACAGACCTGCGGGTGGCTATATTACAACAGAAAAACTTCAAAAACAGACTCCAAAGAGAGACTGCAGAGCTAGAATTGATATGCAAACTAGACACAATCAACTCCGGTTTGAATAAGGACTGGGAATGGCTGAGCCATTACAAACATTGACTATCTCCCCTTGTAAGTACTCTCACACTTCTTATCACACTGTCTGTACTCGGCTAGCTTGATTATCACTTCAAAAGTTTTTTTTTTTTTTTTTTTTTTAATTAATTGGCCTCTCAGAGTTGGTAAGACAACTCCCACCTGTTTATGCTCTCTGTATGTGTGTATATATATCTCCTCATTATATGTTCCATTCTATATGCATCCGAAGAAGTGGGCTGTAGTCCACGAAAGCTTATGCTCTAATAAATTTGTTAGTCTCTAAGGTGCCACAAGTACTCCTGTTCTTCTTTTTGCAGATGTGAGATTGACAGCTCTAAGGGATTCTGTCTCCAAATGCCTGCAGACCAAATAAATATGCCCTGCCTCTAATTACACTTTTTGACTCCGAGAAAGATGATGATGTCTCTCTTGCAACAGGCAGCTTTAATATTACAGGACAAAGACTAATGTGAGTAAACAAAATGTTTTATTTTCTTCAGCTACCTGGTAAATACACCCAGATCCATTCTTTTCACTGAGAAACAGGGTAGTTGTTTTTTCTCTTCTGAAAATGGTGACTCTTTTACCACCAAAATGTTGTCTTGATTATCTCTCATTGTATCATGTGCAGTAAAATGGGATAAAAAGCCTAAACTACCCTGAATGCGGCATGTGATTTTTTTGGGGGGAGTGTCATATATGGGGCTAGAGACCCTCAGCTGTTGTCGATTCTCATAGTACCATCGACCGCAATAGAGCTGTGATGATTTATACCAACTAAGGATCTGGCCCAATGTGCTTCAGTGAGCTAAGTTATTGTATACGCTCCTCAAATGAAAAAAAAAAAAAAAAGGAAAAGGTAAGATAAAAATACCCCTTGTTTGCCAGGAATCAAGTTGCAAGGGATTTTTTTTTTTTTTTTTTTGTAAATGCAGTTCATGCTTTTGAACAACAAATGTTTTCATTTTAAACTTCTTCGAGCAGGTTTTCTGCTGGTGAAATATTCTAGATTGGCAGCCCTAGAGAGAGATGGTGTCTCTCTGTAGAAAGAACGTTCTGTACAAAACGGGCAGCACTGGCTTCCCCCAACGCACTAGTCTCTGCTAGGGTTCAGGGTGGATACACAGAGATAATGGAACGAAAATAAAAAGCTCGTGTATATTTCAGATTTTCTCATTAGCTTGAAGTGGAAGAACAAGCACATTTGGACCCACTTGGATTCCAAGTAACCGTCTCCCTGGACGCTGTCTGACCAACACTCCCTGCTACTGGGGCATCTCATTGTGGAGTTCTAGGTGGCTATCGGGTGTGTATTCACTATGAAGCTGCTTAATGTTTCTGCTTTCAAAATATCTTCTGAGAAAGAAAGCACTGTCTCCACGCACTCTGGGTACACGAGCGAGATTAACAGAGCTTCAAAGTATGTCTACACTGCAGAAAGGAAAAATAACCCGTGGCAGAGAGTCTTAGAGGCTAGGTCAATTGATTCTGCCTTGTGTGGCTTGCGCTACAGGGCCAAAAATAGCTGTGTAGACATTCAGGCTCACACTGGAGCCTGGGCTCTGATACCAGGTGAAGTGGGAGGGTGATATTGCCATAGTGAACGTGAGAGAGAGGAGAGAGAGAGAGAAGTTTTAGTCGTATCACTGTTCAGTAGACTGTTTTTCTCTTGAATGGTGATCTTTGCCAAACCCACTTGTGTTGCTTCTGATTCCTCGCTGAGTTATGCCAGTTCCATGCTAGTGCCAGGGGCCAGAACGGGTGTGAGGGCTTCTTTCAACCATGGTTTAACTACAGCCTCCCTTTGTTGAACTCTGCAGTTCATTCATACCCTCTTTAGTTATGTGAACACCCCCTTTGTGAATATTAACTTAGTTATCTCCAAAAGAATTGTCTTTGTTGAATTTACTCTGGGACTTTATTCCAAAAGTGAGGTTTTGGCTGACTTGTCATAAATATATCCTGGTTCCTAACTGATGATTTAATTATGGAAGGGTGCTAGCGCTGCAATATAAGGCTGGTTTTCAAACACCTCATCCACCTTTCTGCTCTATATCAGGTTGTTGCAGAGTTCAGAGAATCATAGAACCATAGGGTTAGAAGGGACCACATGGGTCATGTTCTAGTCTAACCCCCAGCCAAGATGCAGTGTTTGTTGTGTCTGACCCACCCAAGATCGATGGCTATCCAGCCTCCTTTTGAAAACCTCCAGTGAAGGACCTTCCACAACCACCCTTGGCAGGTCTGTTCCATTGCCCAACTGTTCTGACAGTTAGGAAGCTTTTCCTGGGGTTTAATCTAAATCGGCTGTGCTGTAGTTTGAACCCACTGCTACTTGTCCTGCCCTCTGTGGCAAGAGAGAAAAACTTTTCTCCAATTTTTTTATGGCAGTGTTTCAAGTAGTTGAAGATGGCTATCATGTACCTCCTTAATCTCCTCTTTTCCAAACTAAACATACCCAGTTCCTTCAGCCTTTGCTCGCATTCCATCCCTTTGATCACCTTTGTCACCCCTCTCCGGATCCTTTCTAGTTTCTCTACTTCCTTTCAAATGATGCCTAGCCATAGAATACCATGAAGCTATATTTGCCAATGCCAGGGATGCAGACTTTGAAAATTCTGAAGTGATCTTTCTATTTTATTTTATAATCTCTTTTCTTTAAAAGGAGTAAAAATCTTGGCAATTATACAGACTCACATGACATGAGTTTAAGTTTGCAAATGTCACACAGCCGGACCAGCATAACTTGGCTTTTGTATCTTGGCTTTCTACTGTATTTCACAATGGTGGTATCCACCTCCCAGCCCCATGCAGTTCATCTTGAATCATAAGCTTTACCTTGGCTGTGTTTCTTTCTTCTACCCCAACAGCATCGATCACACCTGGAATATATGGCGCATGGCAATCATACTGGAGTGTCCATGTTCATCCTTCTAGGATTCAAAGGCAGTCGATCGCTGCAAGCTGTCCTCTTTGGGATGTTTTTGCTTATCTACAGCATGAGCCTAGCGGGGAATCTCAGCATGATCTCTTTGATCAGGATCGAGACGCGGCTACACACCCCCATGTATTTTTTCCTTAGCAACTTGTCCCTTGTAGACATCACTTACTCTTCCATTATTGCCCCTAAGGCACTGGTGAACTTCTTAGCAGAGAGTAAAGTCATTTCCTTTGCTGGGTGTGCCACGCAATTTTTTTTCCACTCCTTCTCTGTGAACTCTGAGGGTTTACTTCTGGCTGTGATGGCATATGATCGCTTCATAGCTATATGCAAGCCGCTGATGTACACACTCATTATGTCCAGGAAAGTCTGTGTCCAGTTGGTAGTGGCATCATACATTTATGCCTCCATTAATGCCATTGTGCATACAGGCTCTTTGTTCAGCCTGTCCTTCTGTGGCCCCAATATCATTGATCACTTTTTCTGTGACATCCCCCCACTCCAGAAACTCTCCTGCTCTGACACTCGCGTGGGTGACACAGTGCATTTCCTCTTTGCTGCTGTAGCTGCACTAAGTACTATCCTGGTCATCCTCATTTCCTATGTTTCTATCATGGTGACCATCTTGCGGATCCGCTCCAACGAGGGCAGACGCAAAGCCTTCTCCACCTGCACCTCCCACCTGATGGCTGTGTCCATACTGTATGGGGCTCTGTTCTTTATGTACTTACAACCCACATCCAGCAACTCATCAGAGTACGACAAAGTGGTGTCCATGTTCTATACCCTTGTGATCCCCATGTTGAACCCCCTGATCTACAGCCTGAGGAACAAGGAGGTGAAGGACGCCTTGAGGAAGACAATATACCAGAAAATTATTCCTCACTGAATCTAACTAAGAGGATGAGTTTCATCATTTAATAATAAACAGAAGCGAGAGGAGCTGGCCTGAAAATGGAATTTCTCTCCTATGGAAAATGTTGAGATTTCAAAAAAAATAATCATCCTAACTCAGGACAAAAAGTTAAAATCTCAAAATACTTTGTGGGAGGGAAATTCTGAAAAATTCCATTTTGGGAAAACCAAAATGGATTTTTTTGGCTGACTGGCCACCCGCCTAGAAGGCTCTTCCCAATTTCATTTCCTCTCTGTTGGTAGAATACGAGATTGGCATGGACTTTCCAAGAAGGTAGCTGAGTCCTGTCCTTTCGACTTCTCCAATGGAAAAAAAAATCAGCAAAAATAAAAATTTCCTCCCTAAAATTTTGTGAGAAAGGTATGTTCTACCAGAAGATCATCCCAATGGAAAATTCCCAACTGGCTCTAGGGATGAGGGAAAAGTGAGATCTTGCTGCTGTTACCCCTGTCACTGGGCCTTGCATGGTGAGAAAGAAGGCAGGAGCAACATAAGAGGGAGATGCCTTTTGGCTCCAACCCAGAGAAGTGCAGCCAATGTCCAGAGAGGGCCGAAGGAAGGTGGAGCAGCAGAGAGGCTTATGTCCTGACGTTTCCTTGCAGAACAGCTGGACCCTAATGGACAGTGAGAAGGGCCAGGGGAGTGAGGGATGCTCCCTGGCAAGGATGTGGGAGTGCCCACTAGGAAGTGGGGGGTTGCACCTGAGAAGGAAGGGTTGGACGGTGGGACGGGAGGGGACTGTTCTGGCACAGGGAAGGAAGAGGACAGCTAAGGAGCTAAGCTGTGATGGAGGACACTGGGGTATGGGGAGAACAAGGACTGTATGCACTGGGATGATATGGAGTACTTCCCTGGAAGTCAGGGAGATCCCAGATGCTGGGTATTCAGGCAGTCACCCCCACACCCACCCCCTGGCAGCACACCTGGCAGGCAGCCTGGGGAACTGGCCCCCAGGATGATTACTGTTTGAGTAAGAGCCTGAAATGAAGAGCTTGGAGTTACCCAAAAGGGAAACTGAGACGAGGGGCCACTTGCAGGGCTGCCTCAAAGCCACAAAGAGACATTCGGGAGGAGGCCACACATTTACAGACTGAATTAAAATGCACCATGGGAAGCCTAGTCTTCTTGCCTGGTTTCCTACCAGGCCATGTGCATGCGTGCTGGCTGATGAGTGGGTGGGCAAGCAGCCCTGTTCCTCCAAGCTCTCAGGCTCCCCAGCCTACCTGGTCCCTGGGATCCCCATCTTCCTGGACAGCCAGTTGCCCAGGCTGCCTGCTTGCTGTGCTGATGGACTGGAGAATTTCCTGCATCCTCAGGATCTGAGACTTCCCGGACTTCTAGGATGCCCAGATTGTCCAGTTCCCTAGCCACTGGTTTTTCTATATTCAATCCACTTTATTTAGTTGGCTTTTTAAAATAATTTCTCTCTGAAGGACTTTATATATTTGAAGCTCTTCTTCATGAGGTGAAGACAGGCTGAAATCATTCCGATTCAGTGTTATTTTCCCCCAGAATTAGGTATTTGAGTGAGTATTTGAGGTAGTTGATCCCCACTTTAGTAGTCACTGTGATCAGGTATAAACGATAGCACAAGAAGCAAGGCAGGAGAGAATCAGAGTCAATAACGGCAACTTCCCCCCCTCTCCCCCCCCGTGCTGGCTGAGCAGCAGGCAAGGAATATAGCCATCGGAGGCAATGGCATATACCCCCATTCAACATCCTGTCAGCCAAGCACTCCATAAACATTGGTAGAGCTGTGTTAGACATAGAACTGGTCAGAAACCGCTATCCCTCTTCCTCAGAAAATTCCCACGTTTCATTCCAAATTGTAACAGAGAGCCAATATTTTGACATTTCCCACAAAAACCACAATTCGGAACAATTTCACTTTGGGACCATGAAGAAGTTTCATTCTGATAATGTCTAAACATTTCATTTTAATAATGTTGAAACTTTGTCAGAGCAAATTAGTCAGAGGAGTGTCAGTGGGGAGCCTCAGATCTGTAAGTATGCAGGAGATTTATGGTCTGCAATGGCAGAGAGTCCTTAATTGTATCTCTCTGATGGCCATTCCAACTACAGACAGTGGGGGACTAAATCCACAGAGGGACTTAGGCGTTGCAATACATAATTGTTAGGTGCCCTGCCGCCCACTGGACTCCTCAGCCCTGAGCTAGGATCCCAGGCTCCCTTTATAATGCATGGGGAGTGTAGACACCTAGGAATGGGATTCACAGAACCAGCATGCTGAGCAGGGAGCCAAAATGAAATGCTGTTGAAAAGGGTGGGGCCTAAGCCCTGCCCCTCAAAGGTAATTAGATACTTAACTCTGGGCCAGAGAGAGATGCCTGTATCTGCTCAGGATTCTCAGCTGTAAACCGTCTCCTGGAGTTAGGTCCCTGAGCTAGGTCATCCCTTGAGAGCTGAGAGACCCCACCCCATTATAGCCAATAGCCTACTGGACTGCGGGAGATCTAAGTTCAAGTCCCTGCTCCAAATCAGCCAGACTGGGTTTTTGAAAACGGGCCTCCCACATCACAGGTGACTGCCCTAACTGAAAGGCTATTGGGTGGACAATTGGGAGATATGCGAAAAACAGAACTCTCCAAATATCACAGGTGGCCTGGAAGGGAAGGTGGCACCTGAGTAGCTCTGAGGAACATGGCTTCCACATCATGTGCTCCTCTGACAGCAGCCCTGGCTGGCAAATCACAAAAGGTTTGCCAGTTGAAAGACCAAATTTCACAAATCACACATGGTTTGTCAGACCTGAACTTGCAGCAGGAATGGTGAGGGTATTTGGGTGAGACTTGGGGAAGGGGATGCTTTAAAACTAGTCTCCGTGTACTATTTGTAATGTCTCCAGTTTTATATTTTTAATTTTTTTCCCCTTATTTTCAAATGTAAAAAAATCATTCAAAACAGTTAAGGTTGATAAGGACAAACAACACCCACATCAAAACCACAAAAGCAATGAAATATTGAGTAAAACCATACAAACTGATCACCAGGAAGTATTATCTGGAGAACTACTGCAGCAGTGAATTTAAATGCTCAGCCAGAACATTTCATTCATGTACATATATAATGCAAAGTTTTGCCATAGTTGGGAAATATGCTTTCTCTCCCTCTGTGTTATGGCTATTACCTTTTTGTTTTCTGTTTTTTGGTGTGAAAAATAAAACAGAAAGGGATTTGACTTACCATGGCCAGAAGGTTGTAAATTCTGATTGATGCCAGGAAAGAGGATTTCTAAACACTCCAGAAATTGCTGGCAGGTTGACTCCCCTTTTTTCTGTATGTGAATTAACAACTTCCTGATTTTGATCACGATGTCCTCTTTTTGATTGATGCTGTTGTACTCCTCTATAATGATGCACTGGGCAAGTAACTCATCCAAGATGTTGTCAGGGTCTCTTTGAATAGTTTCTACCAGCTCTTTGCGTTTGGGGCATAAAATCCTGTATTTGTCCCCAGTGGCCATTATCACTGAATCGCAGGATCCGCAGTGATTTGCTTTTAAAAGACAGAAGACACAGGATTTGTAAAACTGCTAGAGGCAGCTTCAGTTTAGCGAGTAACACTCTAGGAAAGTGCCTTGTCCGTTATCATGAGATTGGCCATTTCAACAATTTGAGAGACAGACCCACCAGACTCCCCTCTTTCCTGTTGAAAATGGAATAGTTCTGTAATAACGACTGGAAATTAGCTATAGCAGTGCACTGGGGTTCATGAAAACTGGGTGTTAGTGCCCATGGGGTTGAGACAGGGCCAACGCCAATAATGCTGCCAAAACTGAACTGCAGCTCTGGCTCATTCACACCTTCCCGGCTCACTGTTTCAAAGCTGCTCCTTGTACCCATCTTTTCCATCCCAGGGCAGGAAATGAGGGGTTAGCTGTTTTGCTAGTTAGATACCAGCATGTCTATTGTGGTCATTACCAGGATTCTTTGCTCTAATATTTTGGCCCCTGGGGAGGTAAATATGAAAGGCAGGGTTAGATTAGCAGCAATCCCATTTCTGAGTAGAGTGAAATATCTCCTCCTTGCATATTTATCATTGACATGTCCATTAAAGTCATGCAAGTCCTTATCTGACTTGGTGCCAACATCCCATCTTTATTAACTCATGCCTTACCCCAGGCAAACTTCCAGCTAAAGTCTAAGTAAGGGCTGAGTAAAAGTAAGGTGCTCAGGATTGGCCCAGACATATGTATTCTAAGAAGTTTCCAAATTTTACTTTACTACAAAATGGCACTTACCTTCCACTCTCTGTCCCAGTCTAGGGAGATCCTGTCTATTGCTAAGGTGTCTGCTCGGTTTTATATAAGGGATAAGATAAGACTTAAAGAGGTGATTTTGGAGAGCTGAATTGGCCAGCTTTTTTGGGGTTTACATGAAATCACTGTAAGAGAAGAACTCACAGGCCAGAAAAATGTAACATCATTCCCCTCTCAAGTGACACTTGGCAGTTACAGGCTCTATTTGTGTCCGACCTAGTGATGAGCCAAGGTGAAATGGATAGGGTTTGAACTCAGGGTAGGTATGTACCACAACATTCATTGCCATGTCAGCCTGATAGAACAAGGCTGGAATGGAAAGGAAGACATGTTTGCAGGTTCAAATGGCTTTGTTCTTCCCCTGGAGGAAACAGGGGATGTGCTACCAGAGAGGATGCTGGGATAGCAGGGGAACTTGTCACTGGTGGGCCACGTCGGTGCCCGCTGACCCCAAACCAGTGACATTCAGATGATCTGAGTTTACTGGAGTGGCTTCATCCAGCGGTTAGTGCACTCTCCTGAGAGGTGTGGGAGGCCCCTGTTCAAATCCTTTCTCCCCATCAGGCAGAGTGGGGAATTGAAGCTGGATCTCCCACATCCCAGGTGAATTCTCTAATTGCTGCACTAAAAATTATAAGATGGACTCTACCACATCCCCCGCCAGCTGGATTTTGAATGAGGCCTGCTCTAGTAAAGGCCTGTTCAGAGCACATTTACCAGATTGGGCCTGCAAGGAAGTTAGGTGGGCAAATAGCAATTTCCCTCTGGTTTGTGGATTGCACTGGGATTTATGCCAGAGAGAGGCCTCCAGTGCCTGGAAGGAGGCTGCAGTGCTCATGCCCACAGGTGGAAATATAGCTGCTAAAGGAATTTTTACAGGGAAGAGTTCGGTGCTGAGTGAGTTTAGGCAATTACAGGGTTAGGCAGCATCTGAGCTGGAGTGTTGTGGGTTGCAGTGGTGCCTAGACTTGAGATTTAGGCTCCTAAGTTCCTTTGTGGATCTGGGCCATAGGAGCCTAAGTCCCATTGATTTTCCTGGAAAGCAGAGAATCTGAAAAGGATTCAGGTGTCATAGTGGACAAACAACTCAACATGAGTTCCCAGTGTGATGCTGTGACCAAAAGGGCTAGTGCAGTCCCTGGACATATAAACAGAGGAGTGGGAGTGGGAGGGGGAGCCAATTTTACTTCTGTATAAAAGCATTGGTGAGATTAATACTGGAAGGCTACATCCAGTTCTCATGTCTATGGTTTAAAAAGGACATTGAAAAACGGGAGAGGATGTGGAAAGCCAGATTTGAGAGCTGGAGAAAATGCCTTAGGCCTGATCTGCACTACTAAGTTAGGTTACCACAAGAGCCTAAAGAGCTCAATCTTTTTAGCTTATCAAGAGGTCAGACTTGATGATCTAACGGTCCCTTCTGGCCTGAAACTCTGTATGCATCTGAGCTAGAGACAGAGTTTTCTTGGAGGCCTGTCCCAGACTGTGGAACAAACTCCCAGAGGAATTAAGAACGAACAATAACCTCAACACCTACCACTCCATGTGCAAGGTGCTCTTCTTCAACCTTGCTTTTGTTAATACAAACACAGATCTCAATGTGTGACAGAATACTCCCCTGGGTAATCGAGTCACCTCTCAATCTTCTTTTGATAAGCTAAAAAGATCGAGCTCTTTAGGTTCTTATCAGAGGGGTAGCCGTGTTAGTCTGAATCTGTAAAAAGCAACAGAGGGTCCTGTGGCACATTCAAAGGTGCCACAGGACCCTCTGTTGCTTCTTAGGTTCTTATGGTGATCTAACTTAGTAATGTAGATACTATACACCATTATAATAATTTTCATACAAGGCCTGTCTTGTAAGGTATCATTTGCTGGTCAATAGTGTCCTGATAAAATATGTCTGCCAACATTGTATGTGAAGTTACAAGATTTCCCTCTATGATGTTATTAACACATGTTCCATACACCCACAGCCCTGCCCAAACTGAGGTCTTAAACAAAGGCACGAGTGCTCTGCTTAATTTGCATTTAAGCAGTAAACAGAGTAATTAAGCAGGAAGGGAGGCAACGAAAGCTCAAACAGATGAGAAAAAGCCAGCAGGGAACATCCTTCCCTATAGACTCTTTGTCTCCTAGTGCCCAGCTGGAAATGGTTTTCAAGAGGGGGACAAACTATAAAAAGGAGGGACAAACACCCCAAGCACCCTTGTCTCTCTTCCTGCCCATTGCATTCACTGCTCCCAAAGTGACAAAGAAAGCATTTGGTGGACTCTGGGGGTGGGAGTCAAAGGGGGGTCTTGACCTACAGGGTTTGGTCAGGAAGATGGCTGGAAGCACAGGGTGAGAAACTTTGTTTGAATCTGATATAGTTTGTCAAGTTAGGTATTAGTAGATGTGTCTTATGTTTATTTTTCTTATAACCATTTCTGACTTTTCTGCCTCATTACTTGTACACACATAAAATCTCTCTCTAGTTAATAAACTTGTTATAGTGTTTTATCTAAGTGTCTCCTATCTCAGTCTCTCTCCTCTGTCACACTGGATGCACAGTCTGGATTTAGACTGCTTTATGCCTCCTAACTCTCACCTCTAGTTTGTGGTCACTGATTCTGTAATTGGAGACAATCTGCCACATGTCACTGTAGTGAGGTAGCTGCTCGGGTAACCACTCTCTGCAGGGTTCTGTAGCAGTCCAGCTTGTCGCTCTTTGGTATTTGTTTTTCCAGTGACTGATGTGTCGGTGTTTTAGATGCTGGTGTAGCATTTTGAGCACATCTTAGTGTTGGTCATTCTTTTCTGACTGTTGATTTAACAGAGAATTGGCTCAGTTCTGCTCCGCAGCTGGTGGTGTTGACATTCCCATGCATAAAATTGCCGGTGGAGGATTTCTGTTAGGGTTTTATTCTAGTCAATGCAATCAGTTCTTAAATTTGGGGCCCAGATTTCACTCCCATGTAGTAGAATGGGTTGGATGTTGCTCTCAAATAGTTTTAGCAGTAGTTTTATCGGGGAGCTGTATCTATTTATATTTTATTTATGGAGTAGAAATCCGGTAGAGCTTTCTCTTGAAGTGTTTTGATAGACAATCTGAAACTTCCTGATGTGTTTATTATGAGATCCTGTATGTATAATGCAGGGTATATTCAAGCTCCATGTCTTTCTAATACCATGTTACTCTGTTTTGATTGTTTTGGGACTTTACCTGGAAAATCATTATTCTTGTTTTTTCCATGTTCACCTGGAATACAAGAGTGTGTTTCTTATGTAGTCACCCAGACTAGATCCAGTCAAGTCATTCCTATTCCACATAGCCTATCCCCAGGTCACTTATGCTATTTAAAGTACCAGCTTGCTCAGAGATTCACTTGTAATTGTGCCTTAAGTTGCTCACTACATATTTAGATGGTGATGATTCTCATTAGAGGAGGTGGCAGCTTTTCTTCTGCAAACTTATAGTGATATGATGATGTGATGTACTGCGCAGAATTCACTCAGCCTTCTTCTACTTAGATTGCTTACATTTCTCACTTTGTCTAACGGATTAGAACAGGGGCAGGGATGGGACTCTTGGGGAATGGAGTCTAGTGGTTAGAGCAGTGTTGACTGAGAGTCAGGACTCATGGGTTTTATTTCCAGTTCTGGGAGGGAAGTAATACCTAGTGACTACAGCAGGAGGAAGTAGGAGTTAGAACTTCTGGTTCTATTCCTGACTCCGGGAAAGGAGTGGGGTCTCGTGGTTAGAGCAGGTTGGCTGGGAGTTCGGCCTGGTGGGTCCTATTCCCAGCTTTGAGAGGGAATTTAGAACAGTGGTGGAGAATGGGAGTCATGATTCCTGGGTTCTATTTTTGGCTCTGGGAGAGAAGTGGGGTCTAGTTGTTAGCCAATGGATATCTAGGAGTTCAGATTCCTTGGTCCTATTCCTGGTTCTGCCACTGACTTGTTTGACTGTGGGCACCACTGACACTGTACTCTCACTTTTTATTTTAGTCTCTCCAAGATGATTTCTGGGAATCACAGTTGCTGGTGGAGATCAGGGAAAGTCCCTGGCACTGATTAAGGTCAGGGTTACACTACAAACACTATCTGGGCTCAGATGTACCGATGCACCTGTGCCGCTGTAGTGCTTCTGATGAAGATGCTTTAAGCTGATGGGAGAGAGCTCTTCTGTCTGCTTAGTAACCCCACCTCTGCGAGAGGTGGTAGCTATGTTGTCGGGAGAAGCTCTCCTGCCGACATAGCATTGTCTACATGGGAGTGGGGCATTAAAGTTGGTATAACTACGTTGCTCAGGGGTGTGGATTTTTCACACCCCTGTGGGATGTAGTTTATACAGAAGCAAGTGTAGTGTAGAGCTGGCCCAAGACTGTAGTGAAATGAAGGCAATTAAATTGTTGTAAATGGGGAAAGGGTCCTTCCCTGTCCTGGCTCCTTCCCCCCCTCCGCCTCCCTCTCTCTCTCTCTCTCTCAGAAGCAATGTGCGTATGTGGGTGGGGGGCATGCAGGGTCATGTGCCCTCCCAGATTTGCTGCTTGGCTTGTACCGAGCATGCTCACACAGACTGAGCATGCTCAAAAACATCTGCTGAAGCCACTGCCCTCACTCTGCCCTTCCACTATTGGCAGGTACAGGTCATCTCTGGGGGTAGTTTTGGATTCAACCCAGGTCAGAACATTCCTTCCAGAGTCGAGATTCCAATCTGGTCAATCTCTCATGACAGACCTCAAGATTCACCCAATCACAAGATCCCGAAGCTGCATGAGGCTCCTGGGCTTCATGAACATATCTAATACAACACACGAGGCTGCACCTCAGGCCCCTGCAGATGTGGCTGGCCTCCATTTATTCACACAGTCCCCATCTTCTGAGCACTGTGTTTATAGTACCCTCACAGATAGTGACTTCATTGGATTGGTGCACTCACTGCAGCAATCTCAAAGCTAGAGCCAGGCGAGATAGAGCTTTCTACCTAAAATTTATTCTCATGGAGAAATCCCTCCGGCCAGCTTCTGACCCTGTACAACAGAATCGCTCAACCGGGGACTCTCTGGGCGTGTCATCATTGGACATGGCAAGTACTCACTCCTCCAAGAAAATGAAGAGAGAGATCCTCCCTGCAGAGAGAACTGTTGAAAAAGAAACAGTCTCCTGCAAGGTTGCTAAACTCTGTGCCAACCACATTGAGGTTGAGCAGTTTGGAGGCACTGGGAACCTCCGGCACCATTCGCACCGGGACCTCTCCCGGCAAAGGAAAGGAATCGAGTAGCAAACATAAGTCAGCCTCCTCCTCTACAGCACCGACAAAAATGGTGAAAGAGTTGGTGCCGCAACCGTCACCATTTGTGATGCCGACTCTGCCCGCACCAATAACAGTATCAGCACTGATGGAGAGGTCAAAAACGTCACCACCGGCACTGACCAAGGCCCCACGTAAACAATTGGCATTGATTACGGTACAATCCAAAACACTGGCACCCAAGGGCATGGCATCAAAAACTTTGGCACCATGCCATTTCACACATCAGGCAGACATGGCGGTATCTTCCACTCCAGGCTCACTACTATTTAGTACTGATGGCTCCTCGGTGCAGACAGCACTGGAGCAAACAGACTCCCCCATTGATCCACCATTATCCAGCGGTGAGGAGGACAACCTAGAGGAGTGCATCTTTTTATCACACCACTCCTCACTGACCAGAACCGGGCCAATGTTGGGACATATGAGATCCAAGGAAAAGCTTGCCCGAGACATAGATTCCTGGTTCAGACACCCATGGATGTGCTGCTCATGGCATTCTGTATGAAATGGCCACAATGGGACCCGTGGGTGGCCTACAGGACTCATTATAACAGACCTCCCACTCCTCAAAGACCCATATGTTCCACAACAGCCTTCTTACGGGAGCCATCAGATGCCCCTGGTCAAACGGAATACTACAGAGACGAGGACACAGAGCAGGACATTTCACCTGCTCATAACTCATAATCATTACTGGACAAGACTGTAATGCCTCCACCTCCTATGGCTGCAGATGACTTTAAACAATTCCAGGACTTGTTCCGATGAGTGGCACAAAGCCAAAACCTCCCACTTGAGGAAGTGACCAAGACCCAACATCAACTCCTAAAGATTTTAAACACATCTTCCACATCGAAGATAGCACTACCTGTCAACAATGTGTTGATGGAACCGGCAGAAACAGTATGGCAAACACCAGTCACCATCCCCCCACGATGTGTAAGAGAGCTGACCAGAAATATGTGCCCAACAAGGAACTTGACTTTCCCTTTTCACCCCGCCTCCCCAACCTAACTCCCTAGTGGTAGATGTGGCCAACCAATGAGGGAAGCAACCCCAGCACAGGTCCATCCCTGCTCCCAAGAAAAGGACTAGAAGAGACTACGTTTATTCAGTCATACAGCCCACTCTTCTGCAACTTTACAATTCTGCACAGTTAACTAGGCTGCGCTCCTAGTAAAATATGATTATGATAACTATCCTAAATTAAATGATTTCTTTAGTGGCAACTCCGAGGAAAGGAAGGACCAGTTTAAGGCCATTCTTAACAAAGGACAACTTGTGGCCAGGACAATGTTACAGGCATCCTCCGATGGGGCAGACATGGCCTCACAAATAACAGCTACGGCCATAGTCATGCGCAGAGCATCATAGTTACAACCATCTGCAATCCTGAAGGGAAGATCTTATACCTTCGTTTGAAGGTCCTTTGGGATTCTGGATTATTGTAGCCATGATGCTTTTGCTGGCTATGTAACTGGTGCATTAATTTTCCATAACAACCTCCCATATTTTTTTAACCATTTTGTGACAGATTGTCATCCCACAGTGCAGTCTGGGAGCCATTGGAACCCCCTCACAATTCAGCTGGGTTGGCCTCTCTCTCACTGTTCTGCCGGTGACTTACAGCCAGTCCTGTTAACACCCAACACAACAGCAAGTGGTGCCTGACACTGCAATGAGCTTTGCAAGCTCAATTCTGCCCTCATTTACTGGAGGGCAGCTGCGAGGTAAATTTAGCTGTCACCTGAACTTGAATTCCAAGACTTCCAGTTTCATCTGCCCTCCTTCCCGCAACCCCACATCACACTGGACATACATGCGGGGTAGGGGATTGGGCCAAGTGTCAGCTGAGAGAGGGAGGATACTGAACTTCTGTGAGTTCAGGTGACATTTCTTCTAATGGTGTATGAGTTTCAGTAACCAGAAGGCAGAGAGCCAGTCCCCCCAAAAACATTTTACTTTCAGATTCCAATTGGCTATTTATACAGCATGAGGCCAACACAGGGCAGTGGGACTTCATGGGGAGCTGTGTTTGCTGTTGATTCTGCTGGAGAACAGGAGGTAGGTGACGTTCTTTCTTACAAGAAAACTGAACAATTTCTTGGAACAAAAACCTCTGGGCCAGTCCTGGGGAGCCTTTCTCAGTGAAACTCCCTTGGGGTTCAGTGGAATAAAACTGAATCAAGACAATTGAAAACTGAGTAAGAGCAAAGTAAGGTGCTCAGAATCTGAACAATATTGATTCATTTTCATACGGTGTCTGATTTCTATCTGTTTCATTCACATATTAACATAAGTGTTTTAAATGTTTGGCATCCCGAGCACTTTGGTGACCTTCTGTAGTTTTATACAATACATTATTATGTGAGTGAAATACTTTCTTAAAGTTTTCTGACGCCACAAAGACATAGGGGTTACTGTGTACAGAAAGGACCGTGGGCTCAGGGATGTCTTTATAGTTTACTTCTGTAGACAGATTACAAAGACTCCAGGGACACAGTATTTCCTATTCCTATGTCTTCCTTGACTCAGCAGGTTTGTGAATTGCTTTCAATGCTCATTTCATTACCTAGACTGCAAAGATTTGATTTCAAGGACCTGATCCTAGAAACATGTACAAAATCTTAACAAGCAAGTAGTCACATTGAACGGAGTAAAGTTAAGCATGGCTGTAAGTCTTTGAAGGATTGGGGCACTAATAAGTGGATATCAATGAATGCTCATTGCTGCCTATTGGTGCATCCACAAACAATTTACAAGCATGTTTTAAATTGTTAATAATACAGAAAATTCTTATGATCAATGGCTGAAATGTACAGAGATGGAAAGTTAAAAGAAACCTGGGCCCTCCCGGACCATGTTACTCTCTGTTAGTCTTGGGGTATATCTACACAGCAGCTGGGAGGTATAATTCCCAGCTGGGGCAGATGTACATAGAATCACAGGACTGGAAGGGACCTCAAAAGGTCATGAAGGCCAGTACCCTGCACCCACAGCAGGACCAGCACCATCTAGACCATCCCTGACAGGTGTTTGTCTAACCTGCTCTTAAAAATCTCCAATGATGGAGATTCCACAACCTCCCTAGGCAATTTATTCCAGTTCCTAACCACCCTGACAGTTAAGAAGCTTTTCCTAATGTCCAACCTAAACCTTCCTTGCTGCAATTTAAGTCCATTGCTTTTTGTCCTATCATCAGAAGTTAAGGAGAACAATCTTTCTCCCTCCTCCTTGTAACAACCTTTTAGGTATTTGTAAACAGTTCTGTCCCCTCTTTTCCAGACTAAACAAACCCAATTTTTTCAATCTTTCCTCATAGGTTATGTTTTACAGACCCCTAATCATCCATGTGTTAGTTTTGCTCAAACTAGCACCTAAAAATAACAGTGGGGTGGCAGAGGGGAGGAGGGGGCACATTTGACAGTTCAGACTAGCTGTCTGAGTACAAACCTGTCTGAGCCCCTGTGCATATCCTCAGGCAGCTAACCAAGCTGCTGCCTGTGATGCTGTGGCAACACCGCTATTTTTAGTGTGCTAGTTTGAACAGGATTAGCATGTGTCTGTCTATGCACAACAGGTGTGTACACACACCCTTAGTATCACCAGTTCCAATGGCCAATAAGTAAGATGCAGATTTTGTCCAATGCACTGATTGAATTTCTTATCCTGCCATGAATCTCAACTTCCCAGTTACTCCATTTTGAAGAACGGGTGTCTGAATCTCTTCTAACCCCCAAAGCAGTGAGCATCGAACCTCACCAAGGGATACAGCCAATTCCAGAACCTGGTAACCAAATGAATACTACACCTCTACCTCGATATAACACTGTCCTCGGAAGCCAAAAAATCTTACCGTGTTATAGGTGAAACCGCATTATATTGAACTTGCTTTGATCCACCGGAGTGCGCAGCCCTCCCCCCCCCCCCGAAGCACTGCTTTACCGCATTATATCCGAATTTGTGTTATATCGGGTCGTGTTATATCGAGGTAGCGGTGTATTTGGAAATTTGATTTAAATTGGAACAATGAGGAGCCAGCGTGCATCTCACCAGGTGTCGAATCCCACCCCCAATAGATTCATAAATAGTAAGACCAGAAGGGGTTGTTCTGATCATCTAGTCTGACCTCCCACATAACCCAGGCCAAAGAACCCACCCAGTGATTCCAGCATCACACCCAGAACTTCCTTCTGAGCCAGAGTGTATCTCCTAGAAATACATCCAGTCTCAACTTCCAACCCTGCAATGCCACTTACCCTTATTTTCCTCTGCCCAGTGCTTGGGGTTGGGGAGTTTGTTCTCTTTCCCCAAGGTACCTCAGTGCCTCAGAACTCTGTGCTCTGTCTCCATTCAGGGTCAGGGCAGGGCCTGGCAGGACACACTCCCGCTCCATCAGCTTCCCTGCCAGGGCTAAGATCCATAGGGGGATGCTCTGAGACTTGTCTGGATCTGGCAGATCTTCCTCCCTTTGGCACAGTGAGTGTCCTTACCCCCACTGGACAGATGCAGCCATGGGGCTTCTGGGGCATTAGCAGGATTTGTGGGTTTCTACAGCTCCTAAACTAGAAATTCTGTATTAAGTTTGGGGATCAGATTTTCCATGAAGTTGGGCAAGTCCAGTGTGCTGGTGTTTGGATTCCTGGTGCATGCTTTGAATGGGGGAAGGAAGGGATGATGGGATCATATCTAAGGACACAAGAACATCTTTTCACTGGGAGGATGGTGAAGCACTGGAATGGGTTACCTAGAGAGGTGGTGGAATCTCCATCCTTAGAGGGTTTTAAGGCCCCTGGCTGGGATGATTTAGTTGGTGTTCGTCCTGCTTTGAACAGGGGGTGGGACTAGATGACCTCCTGAGGTCTCTTCCAACCCTAATATTCTATGATTCTATGATCATGAGAATCTTCATGGACCCAAATAGGTTTTTATCTGGTTTTCTTTCCAAGATCTTGAAATATGGAAAATAGGCCAGAGAATCGAGATGGCCCTGTGTTCCCAGAGAAGGGGCCTGAGAGTCACGAAGACCCATCGTCCTCCATGAAAGGAATTGCTGCAGGTAGTGTCCTGTTTAGCCTCTTATCTGTCACTGTTTCTCCTGCTCTCCTTGTTACACAGTCATCATGCCCTTGCTGAGCTAGTGAAGAAAGTCTTCTCTGAAGACAGAACCTTCCTAAACCCATCATAGTCTGGCACCACAGACACACTGAAGTGATAAAAGTTTTAAAAGTTTATCCAATAAACTCACAGAAGTTGGGACAGTCCTGTTAAATTCCATCTTGTTCATCCCTCATCCCTTTTCCCGCTGTCAGACTTTTCGCTATGACCTCAAGCACTTAGTGCTGGCTAATAACCTGTAATGAATTACAGATTCAGTGAATTTTGTTTCTTTTTCTGTTTGCCCATTCTCCATAAACACAGTGTTTTTGCTAAAATTATTTACTTATTCAAATGATTACCTACACGTATTCTAAGGTAGTTTGCTGTGACTGTTTAATATCTGCTTTGCTGACATACATAGGTCATGTGGTACATGTGTTCCCTTATTGGATGGGTGTACCTCTCAGCGTCAGGTTTCTGGTTTGAATACACACAAATCAAATCTGTTGTTCACTGACTTTGGAGAGTCTGATCTAGGAATGTAGGGACTTGGGAGCAGTCACACCATGTCTCCCTGGAACCAGAGCCCATCCCAAATGGTTTTACAGCACACAGTGTTTAGCTCTGGTTTCCATAACCCGTCTTTGCTGGCCCTCTGAAGGAGCCATCAGCCTGCAGAACTGGTGAGCTCATATAATTGCCTCCCTGCCCTCCATGAAGTTCGAGTGAGCACCTCCTTGAGCCTGTCTGGCCCCACATGAAGAGTAAGATCCATGTGGAGTCAGAGGGCTTGTCTACACTACCGCGCGGGGTCGATCTAAGATACGCAACTTCAGCTACGTGAATAGCGTAGCTGAAGTCAACGTACTTAGATCTACTTACTGCGGTGTCTTCACTGTGGTAAGTTGACTACTGACGCTCTCCTGTTGACTCCGCTTGTGCTCCTCGTTCTGGTGCAGTACCGGAGTTGAGAGGAGAGCACTCAGTGGTCGATTTACGTGCTTATGCTAGATGCGATAAATCGACCCCTGCTGGATCAATCGCTGCCCGTCAATCCGGCGGGTAGTATACACAAGCCCTCAATGTTGTGAGTGACGATTCAGCAACCAACTCATCTGCATCAGCACCACTATGTGCAGGTAGCATCACCCCCTCCAGCTGTAAACTATTTTGGGATCCTCCCACCAATCAAGGGGCTGTGGCTCTGGTTTTTCTGGATTCCAAAGCACAGCTCTGGGTGGTTGTGAGGAAATCTTAAATTCAGTAGGATTATGGCAACATTTAAAATGAAGCATTTGCTTTAGTGTTTAGTGGTTCAGAGCCTGAGCTAGGATAAAGCAACAGAGGGTCCTGTGGCACCTTTGAGACTAACAGAAGTACTGGGAGCATAAGCTTGGAAGTCTGACTTGCATCTGAAGAAGTGAGGTTCTTACCCACGAAAGCTTATGCTCCCAATACTTCTGTTAGTCTCAAAGATGCCACAGGACCCTCTGTTGCTTTTTACAGATTCAGACTAACACGGCTACCCCTCTGATACTATTCAAGATTTTGTCAGTCTGTCACAGTAGATTTGTCAGCCACCTAGCAGGATTCATTCTTGCTTTGAACGGCCTAGACAATGGTCCTTATGATCCTAGCAAGATCTCACTGAGCGTTTTGTTCTGATCTATCATGCAGTGTCAGCACCAGCTGGTAACGCAGCATTGCTGAGCCGCACAGCTGAGGAACCTGTCAGAGATGGCACTGGTGCTGATTCGCTGGCATCATCAACCAGAGGGTAAATTTTCTGAAAATAGTGATCTTACAATGAAAGTGTCTCCTCAGCTGGCACTCCAGGGTCATTGCCATGATGTCCTAACTGTTGTTATACATACAAGAGGAAAATATTGGCTCAGCATGGGCTGAAAATGTTGGTTCCAATTTCCCTTACACTAGCTTTACATGGGTTGACTCCCACTGGCTCCAGTTGAGTCATTTCTGTTTCATGAAGGTGTAAGTGAAAGGAGACCTGGCAGAAGGTTTGTTAGCCTTTCTAGAGGTGGACAATACCAAGAGCTGAGGTAATGTTCACCATGATGGCAAACGAGTGGCTCCTGATGGTTATTGCTGATTTTAGTGAAGATGATAAAAGGAGAAAAAGTTACGTACATTCATACATTGATGCTGAATAGAAACTTTGCATGAGCTGCTGGGATCTATAATGGCCATGTTTCACCCCCTTCTAGTAAACTGAGCTTATCATTCCAGGTAGCAGAGGAAATACTTGTAAACAGGTTTTGTCTCTCTGCAACTGTTTAACTTTGCTGATTAGTCTCTACTGAAGAAGGCTTGTTCATGTCGATTTCCTTCTAGGTGTGCCCATGTGTGCGGTCATCAGAGATTTTTGCCTTAGTGGTATCTGTAGCATCGGCAGTGGTGCTTCCTTGAGTGCCACACTAAAGCGTCGTATATCAGGCGCTGCTGGCCCTAGGCCCTCTCAGTTCTTTCTTACTGCCCATGGTGATTAGTTGGAGCGCCTTTCCTTTGCCTAGCAAGGTCTAGTGGTTTCGTCTCTTCTGACTTCAAGCCTTAGGGCATTGTAAATTGTTTGTTTATAAGTAGTTAATGTTTAGTAGGTGTTAGAAGTTAGAGTCCCATTGGGGACTTTGCCCCATGGCAGTCTTCTGCACCCAAACCTGGCAGTCCTACACTTAACCTGAGTTCAGCAGGTCTTGCTGGGTAGTAGAAAAGACTTTACCAGAGTGACTTACCTGGCCAAGTGGAAAAGGCTCACAGGCAGGGCCTCGGACGGCATATCTGGGCAGGGCAGGGCTTGCTGCAGGAGATTGTGGATTATCTTCTGCAAAGCTCCAAGCTTTGTCCCTGTAATTGATCAAGGTCCACCTGGCCACTAGTTTGGCTTTCCACCATCCACTTCAAGGCAGGTTAGTCTTTGTTCACAACATGATGGCATGGTTTTTGAAAGGTCTGTAGTGTCTCTACCCACAAATCTGGGACCCTGCCCTTCCTTAGGACCTGAATCTCGTGCTGTTGAGGCTGTGGGGCCTCCCCTTTGAGCCTCTGGCTTCTTGCTCTCCCCTACTTCTCTCCTGGAAGTTTTCGTTCCTAGTTGTGATAGCATCAGCCCACAGGGTGTCCAAGATCAGGGCACTTACTTCAGAACTGCCCTATATGGTATTCTACTAGGATAAGGACCAGCTGTGGCCACACCCAGCATTTCTGCCCAAGGTAGTTTTCCATTTTCATACTGGCCAGGACATATACTTACCTGTCTTCTTTGCAAAGTCTCATGCGTCAGATGAGGAATGCAGGTTGCACGTCCTGGACATCAGGAGCGTGCTGGCCTTTTACATAGATAGGACAAAGCCATTCTGTAAGTTGACACAGTTGCTCGTTGCGGTGGCAGACAGAATGAAAGGTCGCCCAGTGTCTGCTCAAAGGATTTAATCCTGGATCACTGCCTGCATCCACTACTGCTCTGAGCTGGCAAAAGTGCCTCCGCTGGCAATCGTGATGGCACACTCGACTAGGGCGTACCAATCCAAGATATCTGTAGGGCCGCTACCTGGTTGTCTGTCCACACGTTCACATCTCATTATGCATTACCCAGCAGGCTTGAGATGGCACTGGTTTTGGCAGAGCAGTGCTGCAAGCTGCATGACTGTGAACGCTGAGCCCACCTCCAAAGACACTGCTGGTGAGTCACCCAGAATGGAATCAACATGAGCAAGCACTCAAAGAAGAAAAAACAGTTCCCTACCTTTCATAATGGTTGTTCTTCAAGATGTGTTGCTCACATCCATTCCATTACCTGCCCTTCTGTCAGAGTTACCGGCAAGAAGGAACTGAGAGGTCAGTGGTGCCTGATATACCGATGCACTGCCGACCCTATTGATAATGTAAGGCAAAATCTCTGATGACCACACACGTGGGAACATGCACACCTAGGATGGAATGAACATGAGCAACATGTCTTGAAGAACAACAGTTACAAAAAGGTAGGTAACCATTTTTTCTGCAAAATATTATGTTAAATCCATTCTAACGATAGTTGTTTCAAATGTCTATTTCTTGATCCTGAGGTATAGTTAATGTATAAAAAAAATTACTATTCCAGACCATGTGACTCCATAACAGCAATTGCTGCTGAAAAGTACTTGGAGATGATACAAAGGGAACGGAATAAACTGGTCAACTTACTTCAAAATGATGCTGACAATGTTTTGGATGAGTTACTCTGCCAGTCAGTCATCACAATGCAGGAGTACGATGGAGTCAACAAAGAAGATGATACAAGAAACAAAATGAGAAAACTGCTGATTCTGATTCCAAGGAAGGGGGGATTGACCTGTATGCAATTTCTGGAGAGTTTGCAAAGGATATATCCTGATTTACAACAACATTTGCAAAACTCAGGAGATAGTAAGTGGTATCATTCATTCTGTTATTTTTTTAAACATTTCTTTACAGTAATAATGCAATTGTCACAAAATGAATGGGGACCCGTTTCCAACTAGATTCTTATTTAGTAGCAAATGATGCCATTTAGTCTAGGCCACAGGGGTTCCCTGGTTCTGGAAGTGGTGCAGTCCCACTGCAGGAGGGAGCCTGGCACAGGCATATGCATCTCCAGTGCAACAAACAGTGCAGCTCTGTAGGGTCCCTTGCTGGTCATTGTGCAGGGGTTATGTGGGGTCCAGGGAAGGATGGGTAACATAGCTATTTTGCAGGGGGAGGAGTCTGGTGAAGGCTGGGGTGCAGACGGGGCTTGCGAGCTCTCTGGGAGTTTAGCTGATTGTCAGTTCTGTTGGATGCTGTGAGGTGAGCTGCTAGATATTCATTCCGATGGATTAATTTTATGTCAAGAGTTTCAGATTGGCATGTTTGTAACTTTTATTCCTTGACATAAATTAATCAGTGCTTTCAGGCAGCTATTGGGGCAGCTTTCAGGCAGCTATTGGTACAGTTTGACCAAAGATTCTGTGAATGAAACAAAAGCTAGATGGATGTTCTTAGAGGCTGGGGCTCTTAGAACATTCAAGTTGTCAGGTGAGGGGACTGCACGTTTCAGTGGGACTGCATACATAGTAAAGGTTTGCAGGTTGTGGCCCAGACCCCACCTAAGGTGACAAAGGGGGGAATGTGAGATTCCACTACCACTCTGAAATCCTAGTTAAGTCCTTAGCACCTTCGCTGAATTTGGTGTGAAGTGCATCCCAAGATGCCTGGAGTGCACCCAGCCTAAAGTCACCACCAGCAGAAGCAAATGTTTCCAGTTTCCATGGTTTGCACTTGGTCTGGTGTGTGAAAGGGGACACAAAAGGAGTCTTCAGTGCAGCAAATGCCATATTAACATCCCACAGCACCTGGGCCTATTGAAATGGAGAAACAGGGGTTGTAACTGCCTGCTGTTAATGAACCCGAGGAGTCAGGGTTGATCAGTCTAGTCTGCTTCTTACTAGTTAAGGGAAAGGTAAAATAGCAGCTGAATGAACCCTAAGGGGTGATGTCTGTAATGTAGACTGAGACAGGACTAGAGTGTAAGAGACATTGAATGGAGAAAGGGGCCAGTGTTTAGGTGGTCTCCATGTCATACAGATTCCTTCCAAGTAGCTAGGATGACCATAGAGTAGAATGTATGAATCAAGTTGGTTTCATTGCAGGAGCTTCATTCCTGGGCACAAAAGCCACATTTCCCCTTTATCTTGGAATAAAACACGGCCAGATCATGTCTCTGTGCAAGTCCTGCTTTTATCCTGCAGTGTGCAACACCATCTCCCACTTTCCCTGCTGTCTGTCACACAGTTTACTGAAGCCCATTCACATTTCCTTTATCTCTGCATTTCATGTGAATTCTGTCAATGTGATTGTGGTGGGTGACGCAATCATCCTGGGGGATGAGGGACACCCTCCTAATTCTGACAAAAGGCCAAGAAGAAATCGATATAAAGAGAGTCTTAAAGATCTTGTTTCTTTTCAGTGTCTGTAACCGTGGAGAATAGATCCAGGAATCTAGGTGGCCCTGAGTCTTCAGAGACAGTGAATCCTCAAGGTATTGTCTTTAACTCTACAGGATAGTGCACTTTGCAGACCTAGTGGACAAAGACCTTTCTAAACAGAAAGGTGGTTTATCTGGGGGCGACCCCTCTATGAGCTTCTCAGTCCCTTCCCCATTTTAAAGAGTTAACAAGAGTCCAATCTTCTTCTCCACCCAGCCCCTCTGTCCAGAGCTTCAGTGTTCCCTCTAGTCTATCCTCCAGTGCTCCTCCAGTGGCGTGTAAATGTTCCAAGGCCTGGGACATTCACCCCTTCCCTTGGTAGACTGCTCCACAGTCTGCTACCGTATGGTATTAGTCCTTATATTCCTCAGAAGTGTCCCATTATGAGATCTATTAGTCCTAGTCACATCCCTTCTCTCAGGAAGCCATGTGCCCTGTTGCCTACAACATGGCACTGAGAGCCAAGAACGCCTGACTCCTAATACAGTTAGTTTCTCTAACCCCAGGATTTATTTTTGCTGCTCTTCTGCGTATTCCCTCAGTTTCTAGAATCATAGAATATCAGGGTTGGAAGGGACCTCAGGAGGTCATCTAGTCCAACCCCCTGCTCAAAGCAGGACTAATCCCTAACTAAATCATCCCAGCCATATGCCCTACATATTGCTGGTATTAAGGTGTCCAGAACTATAAGAAAAATATTAATGGGAGTTTAACCAGTGTCATGCAGAGGAGGCCATCAAATCTGGTCAATGTTAATTAATAGGCATGAGCCATTCTCTCCCTACACTGCCAATAACTGGCAGTGACTACAGAATCTACACTGGGAATGAGTGAATCTTGTGTAGTCTAAAGTTTTCGGTAGCCCTCATGAAATTGTTTTGGCTTCACAAGACCAGACTGAAATGGCAAATATTTTTCCTCCGCAGTTTAATGTATGGATCCCCTTTCATGCTCCCACAAGAGACGCACCTCTCAGAACAGTGTTTCTGAGTAATAGGAATTCTGTGCTGTGAGTTAGAGAGAGAAGAGCAAAGCTGTCAAAAGTGGGAGTCCTGTGTATAATATTGTGCTCTAGTATTTCAACTGAGTTTATTCAACTCCTCTTCTTACCCCATCACAGCCCAATCCCTGGGCTCCATGTTCATAATCTTTGTGTTTTCCTGTTCCCACCCTCTGCTGCATTTTTCATATGCCTTTTTAACTGGATACCCTTCTTTCTTCTACCTTTTGCACCATCTTGCTTAAGCAGAACTCAAACTCACTAATGTCAGTCAGACTTCCAGCCCCACAAGGTTAAAGTGGGCTTGAAACTGGCAAAACGAGTTTTTCTGTCTTTGAGTAGAAACCTCTAGTATTAAGGTATCATGTCCTCTAGGACCCTTTTCTTCTGCTGATGTATCTAAAGTTGTTTATGCTGAGGAAGGAAATCTAGTGATACTACAGCTGTTCTAGCTGTACCACTGGGACCCTGTGCTTCTTGACATACTGTCAATCATCATTTCCCTCCCTTCTAGTGGGATGGACCAGACAACGGTTACTTACACATAATGGGCTACATTCTGCTCTCACTGAGAGCGCTCCAAGTCAATACAGTGGTGTAACATGGGGGAGATAGCTCCAACATTCGAACATGAGGGCCATCAAGCTTCACTCCTGCTTTTCAACCAGCCAGATCTGTCTTGCAATCTTCCCTCTGGGTACGATAGTAGCTGGTATACAATACCCCAATGAACTGGAAAATGTAGACTTGCCCATTCCATAATCTCATTTATGCTTTGCACTGAGCAATCCAGACAATGGTTCCTATGAACCCCTCCATGTCTCACTGAGCATTTTGTTCTGTTTTATCATGCAGTGCCAGCACCCGCTGCTAACATGGCATTGCTGAGTTATAGGACTGAGGACCCTGTGGGAGATGACATCAGTGGAACGGCTATGGCGGCACCAACCAGAAGGTAACGTTTGTGAAAAGAAGGTCTTAGGAGGAAAGTGTCTCCTCAGGGTCATTGCTGTGATGTTCTGACTCTTGTTCTACACATCAGAAACAAATCCTGGCTCACAAAGGGCTGAGAAAAATGGCTCTGATTCTGCACTTGCTCACACCAGCTTTAAAGTGGGGTAACTCCATTGGGTCCAACAGAGTCATTTCTGGTTCATGCTGGTGTAATGGAGGGGAGGACTGGCACAACGGGAAGTTGCACCAGGCCGGGGTGGTCCCTGATGTGAAGCTTGGGGAAGGAAGAGCCATGCAACGCAAGGGGAACAATGGGAAAATAATAAAGGGGGACTAGAGTCTGGACGCAAGGTGAGGATGGGAGCCAGGGGGAGACCAGGACAGATGAGGTTGGGTTCAGGTTGCAATGGGATAGAAATGTGGTTCGGGGGACTAGGAAATGGGGACAGATAGGTGGCAGGACTAGGAAAACAGGGTACAATCACAAGACAAGTGGGGTGGAAGGACAGGATACAGAGGGAAGATGGAGCATGACATGAGAGAAGGGAGGCAATGGTACAGTGCCTAGGGGCAGATAGTGTGAGGGGGGCAGAACCCTGGGGGATCAGAAACAGATGAGGTGGGAGTAACAAAAGTAACTTCTGTCTCACCACACTGTTTAACAAGAAGTCAGAAATGCAGTCTCCTTAGGTATCCCAGCCCTTGTTTCACCACCCAGACACTAGACTATATGATTGGTTATTTAAAACCAGTTTAATCAAACAAAGGGTTCTTCTAATCCGAAGAGATCAGCCATATAGCCAGGTCAACATACAACTCAGATCTTACCCAATAATCATGCTGGTGCCAATCTTTTATTATCTAACATCTAAAGGTTTATTTATAAGAAAAAAAAGAGGAAAGAGTTAAAATGGTCTAGGAAAACAAATCCATGCACTCATTGCAAAGTTCTTGTATCAGTTTTGAAGCAGTGATGGAATGAACTGCTGGATTGTAAGGTCTCTGGTGACTTCCGAAAGATTGGAAGGTCCTCAGTCCATTGATTGGAATGCTTCTTTTAGTGTAAGTCCATGGCCAGAGATTAGAGGGGCAGGAGAGTTAAGGAAGTGGGGGCAGCACCCTGGGGCACAAGGGCAGCTGGTCTAGGGTTAGAAAAGGGGGGCAGAGAGGAGCAGGAGGTGTAGGGTTGAGGGTAGATAGGGAGAAAGGGGTGCCACTTACCTGGTTGCTGTCCACCTTGGGGGGGCCTCTCATGCTCATTCAGGGAGAGGTGACCAGGGTCCAGGCCAGGCCCTTCAGCTGCATGGTCCACGCCAAGGTCTCTGTGCATATATTAATGTGCACAGGGTCAGGTGCACATCGTGTGCACCCTGATGACGTGCATGAACAGTTCGTTAATTAACTTTGATCTAGTCCTGTTCCAAAAAGGAACAGCTCAAAGGACATTAAGGAACTATCAATGCACATCAGGGTGCACATGGACAGTTAGTCTGTGGTGCGGCATGTTAGTGCGACATGGGTCACATCCCAGCTCGCTGCAAATCTGCCGTCCTTCACAGCTGACTGGCATGCATATCCTTAGAGCTGCCTCCGCATGTACTGATCACAATGGAAAATATACATGAGCTGCTGGGACTCGGAATGGCCACCTTTTCACTCACTTCCAGTGAGCTCACCACATCATTCCAGCAAAAAGAAGAAATACTTAGAAAAGGACCATTTTCTCTCTGCAACTGTTTGTCTTCCTTATTATTCATCACTGAAGGAGTCCACATTCCAAAACATTACAGCTGACTGAGATATCCTTTTTTAATCCTTAGCAATAGTGACTGTATATAAATTAAAAGTGAATTATTGTTCCAGGCCATGGGACTCGGTAACAGTAACCACAGATGAAAAGGCCTTGGAGATGATACACAAAAACCAAGATAAACTCATCAAGTTACTTCAGAATGATGCTGACAAGGTCTTGGATACGTTGCTCTGCCAGTCAGTGATCACACAGCAGGACTACGATCAACTCAGCAAAGGAAAGGATGCAAAGAACAAAATAAGAATATTGTTGGTTATGATACAGCGGAAGGGGGGACTGACCTGTAAGCAATTTCTGGAGTGTTTACAAAGCCTGTTTCCTGACTTCCAACAGCACATACAATACTCAGTACAGGGTAAGTTGTATTATGGATTCTGATTTTTAAAAATCATGTTTCCACACTAAGAATGTAATTACTGCAACACGGAATAGGAGGGATCTGTTCTCGACTGGATTCCTACATAGTAGATACAAATGTTGACTCTGCCTCTTGGACACAGGGGTTTTCTGGCGAGGGAGGTGGTGCTCTTCCACTATGGAAGAAGAATGGGTGAGGATTCCAGGGCCTGCAGAGGTGTATACATCTCTAGTGCTACACACTGTTCATCAGAGTAAGGATCCCTCCCTGGCATTGTATAGGGGTATATGGGATCCAGGGCAGGGTGGCCAAGACATAGCTATTTCCTTGAGCTTTTACAGATAGATGGTTGTGACAAAGGCTGGCCTGGGTATAGACCTTGGAAGATCTCTGGGAGTTTTATTGGTGGTTGAGATTTGTTGGCAGCTCTGGAAGGAGATAATATTGATTCATTTTGTTTTATGAATTTTATGTTGAGTTCTCAATTGACCTATTTTTAACTTGACATACATACATACATAAATAAATAGGGTGGCCATATTTTCCCAAAGGGAAAATGGGACACTGCACGGGGCTGGCCCAAGACTGCCCTTCAGTGCAAGCCGTCAGTCCCAGCCCTCCCTGCATCCTGCCCATGCGTGGGGCTGGCTCGAGTCCCTCTGCTGCCCACCCGCATGGGGCCAGCCCGAGGCCCCCTTCTACCTTGCACATGGCTGGCTCAAGGGCCCCCCTCTACCCCTGCAAGCGGGGCCAACCAAAGGTCCCCTGCCATCCACCCATGCGGGGCTGGCCTGGCATGAGACACACTCCTGAGCCCTCCCTCCCACGCAGGCTGGCATTGATGCTTGCCCCCTTCGCCCCCCTCCCCCCGCACATTCCTCCACACCCCACAAGGGGTCACCCCTCACTCTTTTGGCAAAACTGTGCATTTGTTCAGTGTGACCACGGTCCTGGTGGGAGACAGCTGAGGTCACTCAATTAGGGTGAACTGCAAAAAGAATGGGGCAGACAAACACCCAAAAGCTGGTGGATATTCCAATGTTTAGATTTCCAAGCCAGCACAAAGCAGCTTCTTTATTACCTCACTGGTTACTCAGAAGTCCAAACAATGCAGTTCCCTTTAACTACCCAGCCTCAGGCCTCCATCCAGGTACCAAAGTCAAATATGATGATGATTACTGAAAATTTTATTTAATCACATAAAAGAAAAGATTCTTCCGATCCCAAAGGACCAGCCGCACACCCAGATCAATATGCAACTTAGATCTTACCCAAAATACACACTTGTGGCCAATTCTTATTAACTAAACTAAAATTTATTAAAAAAGAAAAGAATATTGGTTAAATGGTCAATATACATAAAGACATGAGTTCAATTCTTGAGGTTCAGATACATAGCAGAGATGGTGAACTTGTAGTTGCAAAGAATTCTTTTAGAAATAGTCCATAGGTTATAGTCCACTGTCCATTTCAGGGTGAAATCCAGCCAGTGATTGGGATCTCAAGCCTTATGGCTTAGGTCTCCCCTGTATGAAACCTTAAGCAGATCAGAGATAAACAGGATCAGGACCCAAGGGCCTTTTATACAGTCCTGGGTAAACTATAGGCTTTTGATGTAACCGTCTGTTTCCCAAACATCATGGTAACTAACATAAGGTAATTTATCCATTAAGTAGTTTATCACAAACTTTAAAGAGACATCTAGACCATGACATTATTTCACCCAAGATTCATCTAAAAGTTAATATTCCCTTTTGATCTCTGAATCAACAGTTATAGTGATAGACAGGAACTCTCTGTTTATCTGGTTAGCATCTATAAGATATAAGTAGACACAACTAGTATTACTTCTAATTTCTAACAAGACAGGTTTGCACGTCAAAGTTCTGAAGTGGCACTGAATGGTCCTAATTATTACTTGCATACTGTTCTCACATGCCTCTATACATTGACTCTGGGTCATTTGGCCTGGAATTTTGCTTAACCCTTTTCTGGCCATGTGTCACACTTCAATGAGATGTTATATTATAATCATATAATGTCACATCTAGTTTACTATTTAACAGCTGAAATTTCTTATGTGCTCTATAATCCATGTGCATACTTAAATTGCCTTGAAATTTGCTGTGTCTTATCAGGTCTTGGGGTACGGTTAGTCCAAAGTTAGAGTCTTTTAAACAATGAAGTACTGAGACACAGCCCTCATATGACATCAACATTTTCCAGTTCTTGTAAATGGCAAATGTGGAAATGGAAGAGGTGCTTAATGAGTTCTTTGTTTCGGTTTTCACCAAGAAGGTTGGTGGTGATTGGATGCTTAACATAGTGAATGTCAATGAAAATGGGGTAGCATCAGAAGCTAAAGTAGGGAAAGAACAAATTAAAGATTACTTAGACAAATTAGATGTCTTCAAGTCACCAGGGCCTGATGAAATGCATCCTAGAATACTCAAGGAGCTGAATGAGTAGATATCTAAGCCATTAGCCATTATCTTTGAAAAATCATGGAATATGGGAGAGATTCCAGAAGAATGGAAAAGGGTAAATATAGTGCCCATCTATAGAAAGGCAAATAAAGACAACCTAGGGAATTACAGACAGTCAGCTTAACTTCTGTACCAGGAAAGATAATAGAGCAAATACTTAAGGAATCAATTTGCAAACATCTAGAAGATAATGTGATAAGTAATAGTAGCACGGATTTGTCAAGACCAAGTCATATCAAACTAACCTGATCGCTTTCTTTGACAGGGTAACAAGCCTTGTGGTTAAGGGGTAGCAGTAGATGTGATATACCTTGACTTTAGTAAGGCTTTTGATACAGTCTCGAATGACCTTCTGATTAACAAACTAGGGAAATACAACCTAGATGGAGCTATTATGAGGTGGATGCATGTAGCACAGCGCAGACTCATCCCTGTGGCGCCTCCTACTGGTTGTCCGTGGAAATTAGCTCTTTGACCCAAGAGGGCTCTCTACAGGCCAGTGATCTGCTTGCCATTGGCCCCCCATGTCCCTCCCATGGCCCCAGTGCCCCTCCCATGGCCCCAGTGCCCTTATTTCAGGGTTCTGCCTCCTGCAAAACCCTCCCACAGTCTTACTGGGTTTCCCCACCCCAGGGGAACCCCCACCCCCTATCCCCACATCACTTCAGTCATGGCTACTGCCAGTCTCTGTTTAGCCCCCATGCCCTGGGGCAGATTGCAGTCTATCAGCCGATCAGCACAGGCAACAAGGGTTTAGACTGGCTGCCTTTACCCACCCTCAGGCTGCCCCTTTACAAGCCCAATACCTAGGTGGGCCTAGAACTAGGCCCTGCAGTCTGGAGAGTTGCTGGCCTAGAGCTTCCCAGCTCCTATGGCCACTTTCCAGCCCTGCCTCCCTCTAGGTCCCCTAGGTGAATTTCCCCAGCAGCCAGGCCTATCTCCTTCTCAAGTCAGGGAGAGACTGCTGTTTCTGGCTTCCCTGGCCTTATACGGCCCAGTGGCTTAGTTCGGGGTGTGGCCCCAGCTGCAGCCACTTCCCCCAATCAGCCAGGGCTTTACCTTAGCCAGCCCCAGCCCTCTGCAGGGCTTTTTCAACCTCTCCAGGGTGGGAATGGGAACAGGAACTCACCTCGTTACAATGCATAAATGGTTAGATAAAGATTCCCAGAGTAGTTATTGATGGTTTACAGTCATGCTACAAGGGCATAACAAGTGGGGTTCTGCAGGGATCAGTTCTGGGTCTAGTTCTGTTCAATATCTTCATAAATTATTTAGATAATGGCATAGAGAGTACATTTACAAAGTTTGTGGATGATACCAAGCTGGGAAGAGCTGCAAGTGCTTTGGAGAATAGATTATAATTCAAGATGATCTGGACAAACTGGAGAAATGGTCTGAGGTAAATAGGATGAAATTCAATAAGGACAAACGCAAAGTACTCCACTTAAGAAGGAACAATCAGTTGCTCACATACAAAATGGGAAATGACTGCCAAGGAAGGAGTACTGCAAAAAGGGATCTAGGGGTTATAGTGGACCACAAGCTAAATATGAGTCAACAGTGTAACACTGTTTGGGGGGGGGGGAAAACAAACATAATTCTGGAATGTATTAGCAGGAGTGTTGTAATTATTCCACTCTACTCCATGCTGATTAGGCCTCAACTGGAGTATTGTGTCTAGTTCTGGACACCATGTTTCAGGAAAGATGTGGACAAATTGGAGAAAGTCCAGAGAACAACAAAAATGATTAAAGGTCTAGAAAACATGACCTCTGAGGGAAAATTGAAATAATTGTTTTTTTTTTTAGTCTGGCAAAGAGAAGACAGAGAGGATGTGATAAGTTTTCAAGTACCTAAAGGATTGTTACAAGGAGGAGGGAGAAAAATTATTCTCCTTAACTTCTGAGATTAGGACAAGAAGCAATCGGCTTAAATTTCAGCAAGGGAGGTTTAGGTTGGATATTGGGGAAAAATTCCTAACTGTCAGGGTGGTTAATGACTGGATATTGCCCATGGTAGTTGTGGAATCTCCATAATTGGAAATTTTTAAGAGCAGGTTAGACAAACACCTCTCAGGGATGGTCTAAATGGTGCTGGTCCTGCCATGGATTCAGGGGACTGGACTTGATAACCTCTCGAGGTCCCTTCCAGTCATGAGTCTATGATTTTATATTAAACAGTACAGAGCCTAGGGGACACCACTAATAACTTTCTCCATTTTGAAAACTGACCATTTATTCCTACCCTTTGTTTTTGATCTTTTAATTGGAGTGCCTGGCAATACTTTCAGCATCATTTAACAATCCTTAATTTAATTTAATGACAAGCGTTTTGTTCTCTTAATTGTCCTGCCTCTGTTTATAAACAAACTCTCTGCCTCAAGGGCAGAAGCTAGGAGAAGCACAGAACTCATCACACATTCAAACTGTGCTGCATTTAAGAGTTCCATCTGGGGCTGGGGCATGCACTGTGAGCAGACCTCCAGCAGTAGAAAACTGGCGCGTTTGAGAACAGACACCCCCTGCCCCACCCAGGTAGAGCAGAGCAGCTCCGCACTTGCAAGAAAGGGGGAGCAGTGGCAGTGACTCCATGTGCACCTGCCCACTCCCCCCAAACAAAGGCAAGGTATGGTACCAATGCCCCCCTCCCCAAAATGCACCCATGCACTTTCCTCCCCCTCACCTGACCCAGCAGTAGGCAGCCCCAGCTGGTCTCCCTCTGTCTCAGACAGGACTCACCTGTTGCTTGTGGTTGAAGCTAGCCTGGGAGCTGCAGCCACACAGGGAGCCTGCCCAGGAGATGCAGGTAGGAGGCGGGTTGGCCTCAGGTGAGCAGGGTCTCCGTGGAGAAGAGCAAACCTGATGCCCCCTATCCTTGCCCAACCCTAAGGCACCCCTGGTTGGAGCAGCCCCACTAAGGGCTGAAGCAGGGCTGGGTCAGTCCCTACTGCAGCAGCTGCTGCCAGCCCAGGGGCCACAAAACAGCTGATCGGTGGGGGCAGGGCTACTCCAACAGCTGGTCTGCAGCTGGGGCTGTGGAACCACTATGGCTGGTGAGTGCCGAGTACCCACTATTTTTTTTTCTGTGGTGCTCCAGCCCCAGAGTAGTCAGAGTTGGCACCTATGCCCTTGGGGTTTTGTTTCAAGCCACGGTGTTTGTCACCTGAAATCCCCTATGGATCAAGGTGCTATTCTCTGGAGCCTGAGCCACACCTATGAACTAAGACTCTGAGTACTTTCCACAGAAACTTTTTGAGAACAGGTGTTACTCATTAAATTCTTTCCCCATTTCAGCTGGAAGTTCTGCTTTTGGAATGTTTGCCCCAAAACAAAGCTTCTGGTATAAAAGCTGATATTTCAAAGTGCTTGTAAATCCACAGACACGCTCTATTGGCTTGAAGATTCTCATTTGTGCCAGGTACAGAGTTCGAGGGGGAAGCATGGTGAAGGAATTCCTTACATACAGCCCTTTCAGTAAGAAGATGATTTTAATATTTCCATTGCTCTAAAATGCATTTCTACAGTGAGAAAATGGTACAAATTTGGGGTTCTTGGAATAAAACCACCTGAGAATATAACTTGTCCAAGTATCACCTTTACCTTAGAGTATATAACACTGCAGGGCACAGATTATCTAATAAGTTCTTGGAATGTATTGGAGACAATTTTTTTGTTCCCGAAAGTGGAGAAAGCTACTAGGGGAGAGGCTGTTCTAGACTGGATTTTGACAAACAAGGAGGAACTGGTTGAGAATTTGAAAGTGGAAGGCAGCTTGGGGGAAAGTGATCCTGATATTATGACAGAGTTCATGATTCTAAGGAATGGTAGAAGGGAAAACAGTAAAATAAAGAAAATGGATTTCAAGAAGGCAGACTTTAGCAAACTCAGGGAGTTGGTAGGTAAGATCTCCTGGAAAGAAAGTCTAAGGGGAAAAACTATAGAAGACAGCTGGCAGTTTTTCAGAGAGACATTATTAAGGGCACAAGAGCAAACTATCCCACAGCGTAAAAAAGACAGGAAGTGTGGCAAGAGACCACCCTGGCCTAACCAGGAGATATTGAATGATCTAAAAATCAAAAGAGAGTCCTACAAAAAGTGGAAACAAGGTCAAATTACAAAGGAGGAATATAAACAAATAACACATGTATGTAGGGGCAAAATTAGAAAGGCCAAGGCACAAAATGAGAGCAAAGTAGCTAGAGACATAAAGGGTAGCAAGAAAACATTCTACAAATACATTAGAAGCAAGAGGAAGACCAAGGACAGGGTAGGCCCGTTACTCAATGAAAAGGGAAAAACAATAACAGAAAATGTGGAAATGGCAGAGGTGCTTAATGATTTCTTTATTATGGTTTTCACCAAAAAGGTTGGTGGCGTTTGGATGCCTAACGTAGTAAATGCCAATGAAAATAGAGTAGGTTCAAATTCTAAAATAGGGAAAGAACAAGTTAAGTTACTTGGATAAGTTACATGTCTTCAAGTGACCAGGGCCTGATGAAATGCATCCTAGAATACTCAAGGAACTGACTGAGGAGATATCTGAGCCATTAGCAATTGTCTTTGAAAAGTCATGGAAGACAGGGGAGATTCCAGAAGACGGGAAAAGAGCACATATAGTGCCTATCTATAAAAAGGGAAATAAGGGCAACCCAGGCAATTTCAGACCAGTCAGCTTATCTTGTACCAGGCAAGATAATGGAGCAAATAACTAAGGAAACAATTTGCAAACATCTAGAAGATAATAAGGTGATAAGTGATAGTCAGCATGGATTTGTCAAGAACAGATCATGTCAAAACAACCTGATAGCTTTCTTTGAGAGGGTAACAAGCCTTGTGGATAGGGGGGAAGTGGTAGATATGGTATATCTGGACCTTAGTAAGGCTTTTGAAACAGTCTCGCATGACCTTCTCATTAACAAACTAGGGAAATGCAACCTAGATGGAGCTACTATAAGGTGGGTGCATAACTGGTTGGAAAACCACTCCCAGAGAGTAGTTATCAATGGTTCACAGTCATGCTGGAAGGGTATAATGAGTGGGGTTCTGCAGGGATCAGTTCTGGGTCTGATTCATCCCTGTGCAGACGGAAGTGAGGGGAGCGGTCTGGTGAGAGTGAGTGAAGGAGGAGCCTCATTTGGAGGGGAGACAGACTGCTTGAACCTGAGATATGGCTGGGGAAGCCTAGCTGAAGCAGAGGCAAGAGTCCCAGCTGGGAATGGGTAGTGGAAGTGAGGGGCCCAGCTCAGTGTGTAGCTATGGCTACATAACCAAGGTAGTATGTCGTCCTCCAGTAAGCTGCTGCCTGTGATATGTTCATGCAGGCGACAACAAGAAGCAACTTCCAACATATTAATGGCTTATACAATGCAAGTAATGGTTTAATGGGGTCACAAAGGAAGAGGGAGCTGGAAATGTTGGTGTGGGGCTGAATGTCTCAAAGAATGGTGGGGCAGCAGTGACAAGGAGAGACACACACTAGTCACTGCACACTGCAAACATTTCAAAGCACAACCATTATTCTCATTCCATTATAACAAAATATACAAGAGTGGAGATGAGTGCTAAGGAATCACATGGCAACCGTGTGGTCTAGTGAAGAGGTCAATGGACTAAGACTATTCCCACTGCTGCCACTGGCCTGCTGAGTGTCCTTGGGCAGGTCTCTTCACCTCACTGTGCCTCAGTTTCCCCATCTGTAAAATGGGCATAATGATGTACAATTCTTTGAAAGCTACTGATGAAAATCAGTATATAGAAGCTAGGGGTTTTGGCTGTAACCTGGTCACTGTAGCATCACATCTGCAAACCTAGGTGAGGGCTACAGCTATCAAAATGATGACTAACTCTACCAATAAACATTTCTCTTTGTTTAAAAAACTAGGCAGCGAAACTTTGTTAATACAAAGTTAAAGGTGCATTGTTGTAGCTTCCGGAATATTGAGTTCTGCGAAACTCAAACTTCAGGAAATTACAAAGTTAAGATTAAACATGCACATAGCCATAATGCTGTTCTTTTTGAGCGATGCCCCAGTATGCCCATAACGTGTTGTAACCATTTGGGGTCAACTCAGCCCAGAGAGAGGTTGTGTCACTGCTTGTCCTGTAATCCTGACCGACTTAAAATGCTCTGCTAATGTAACTCCCTGTTGGGACATTCCCAGCCAGAAAACAGGCATTGCACTGAGCGTGTGTGCATTTAGCAGCCCTGGTTCAGCAACTCTGACTCCAGCACATACCTTTTGGGTATATATCATGACAACAGTGTGTTAGGTGTAGTGAGTATATCAGGCTTGACAGAAGTTGTTGACACAGAGTAGCGGGCATGTTGTCCGCCCTCTATAACACAGATAGAGAGATATACACAGCTGTTTGCTCCCCCAGGTATTAATCACTTACTCTGGGTTTATTAATAAACAAAATTGATTTTCTTAAATATAAACAGTAGGATTTAAGTGGTTTCAAGTAATAGACAGAACAAAGTAAGTCACATAAGCAAAAACGCAAGTCTAAGCTTAATACATTAAGAAGCTGATTACAGGTAATAGCTCACCCTCAAAGATGTTCCAATAAGTTTACTTCACAGACTGGACTCTTTCCTAGTCTGGGCCCAATCCTTTTCCCTGGTACAGTCTCTTAGTTCCAGCTTACATCTCAGATGATAAGCGGGGGCTTTCTCATGACTGGCAGCCCTCTTTGTCCTGCTCCACCCCCTTTTATAGCTTTGGCACAAGGCAGGAACCTTTTGTCTGTGCTTGTCCTCACCCCTGCCTCTTCCATAATGATTAAGATGTATTCCAGTGTCATGTGACATTGTCACATGTCTCTGGTATCTCTTGTTTCCATTCTTCCTGCTTTGGTCTACACATACACAGGAAGGCTAGCAGGTAAAAAAACCATTTACCGTCAATTGTCCTGGTCAATGGGAGCCATCAAGATTCTAAACAACCATTAATGGCCCAGACTTTGCATAATTACAATAGCACCTCAGACTTCTACTTCATATTTCTAGCTTCAGATACAAGAATGATACATGCATACAAACAGAAGGAATATATTCAGTAGGTTATAACCTTTGGAATGATACCTTACAAGAGACCTTTTGTATAAAGCGTATTCCAGTTACAAGCATATTTCCATAAAACATATGGAGTGCAACATCACAGTCTATATTTACATTTAGCCATATTAAAACACAGATTGCTTGCACCCAGTTTACCAATCAATCTAGACCAGTGCTTCTCAAAGCCGGTCCGCCGCTTGTGCAGGGAAAGTTCCTGGCGGTCCGGGCCAGTTTGTTTACCTGCCACAACCGCAGGTTCGGCCAATTGCGGCTTCCACTAGCCGCAGTTCGACGCTCCAGGCCAATGGGGGCGGCGGGAAGCGGCGTGGGCTGAGGGATGTGCTGGCCGCCCTTCCCGCAGCCTCCATTGGCCTGGAGCGTCGAACCGCGGCCAGTGGAAGCCGCAATCGGCCGAACCTGCAGACGTAGCAGGTAAACAAACGGGCCCGGACTGCCAGGGGCTTTCCCTGCACAAGCGGTGGACTAGCTTTGAGAAGCACTGATCTAGACAACTCTGCATTGGTGACCTTTCCTCTTCATCATTTACTACTCCCCCATTTTTTGTCACCTGCAAAGTTGGTCAGTGATTTTATGTTTTTTTTTCCAGATCATTCATAAAAATTCATTAAATAGCATAGGCCCAACAACCAGTCCCTGTGGGACTGCACTAGAAATGCACCCATTCAATGATGATTCTCTGTTTACTAGTACACTTTGAGACCTATCAGTTAGCCATCTTTTAATACATTTAATGTGTGCCATGTTAATTTTATATCTTTCTAGTTTTCTAATCAAAATGTCACGCAGTACTAAGTCAAATTCTTGTAGAAGTCTAAGTATATTACATCAACACTATTACATTTATCAACCAAAAAAAGATATCAGGTTAGTTTGAGAGGACTGATTTTCCATAAACCCATGTTGATTGGCATTAATTATATTACCTTCCTTTAATTCTTTTTTAACTGAGTCCCATATCAGACATTCCATAATCTTCCTACAATTATCTGGGTCAACCCTGTTTATTCTTTTAAAATATTGGCACAATTTCAGCTTTCTTCCAGTTACAGAATGTAAACTGGTAGTCTATGGTTCACTTTTTTAATGGCAACTTGCAAATTGCAAAACATGTGGTTTCCCAATGGGTGCAGATGTAGTATTTTAGGGGAAAAAACAGGCTTTAATTCAAACTTAACACTGTTTTCATATTACTCACACCACACATGAGATTGGTTTTAAAATATGAGATTTCAAATGCAATGCAATGCATTTCTATTTATTTATTTATTAATTTATTAAATCTATTTACTTGCCTTCTGGGTTTTGAACTTTTAGGCGTCATGTTTTCAAACTTTTCTTTGCAACCGTGAAGTCTAGAAACTTTTATTTAAAAAAAGAAAAGAAAACTGAGATTCTGATGTAAGAACATGACTCCAAAAAGTGAAAGGGATAGAAACACTGCTGTTTTGCAAGTTTGTTATGAAAGGAACATAGAAGGGAAGATAGAATACTGGTGTTACCATGAGGCTGAGTGAAGGTTGTACAGGTGACTAATAGTGTGAATTTCCATACTTCCAAATATATGGGGGTTATTTTTTGGAATGTCAGCCTTAATTTATATTTATCTATTTTATTGAATATTACAAAACTGTAACATTTTTATAATCTCCGTTCTGACTTGTTTAGCTTTCTGACATTTTCTCTGTTAATTCCAATGTTCTTGCAAGGCCTTTAACACTCAGATTACTAATGAGGATTTTCAAATTTCACTCCAGTTTAGCAAGGCCCTTTGTCTGGGGAATTTTAATTTCTTGCCTTCCATGTTTGCTCCCATATGGATTTTTTTTTATGGTTCTCTTTTATCTCACAGTGTCTGCACCAACTGGTGAGACCTCAGCAGCGAGGCCGATGGAAGAGGAAGTGACGGGAGAGCTGGGCAGCAGTGCTACACTTACAAGCTCAGCTACAAGGTAATTACTCTGTTAGCTTACATGTGTCTGAAAAGAGGGGGCTAGATTCACAAAGGTGTAATGCTTTGCGATGCCTAACGTTTAGACACCAAGAAAATCATTGGAATCCACTGTTATTCACAGAGTCTGGGTTAGGCGCCAGGCCCCCTGTACAAGAATGGGGAGAGATGGGCACCTTAGACTATCAGAGGGGTAGCCGTGTTAGTCTGAATCTGTAAAAAGCAACAGAGGGTCCTGTGGCACCTTTGAGACTAATAGTGCCACAGGACCCTCTGTTGCTTTTTACCTTAGACTATGAGTCACAAAAGCCAGCACACTAGGTGGGGAGCACTTACAGCTAGTCAATGGGATATGCTCATGAGAGGGATGTGTGCTAAGCTCCACCCCTCTCCAGAAATAGGTGCCTAAGAGCAGGCTGCAGGGAGGTGCCCATCTCTACTATTCATGAGTCTCAGCTATGAACCCTCATTAGAACAGGAGCTGGGGTCTCCCACCTCCCTGGTGAATGCTCCAACCACCAGGCTACAGGATCATTCTCCCACTCGCTTACTCTCTAGCCCAAATGACTAATTATATAATGAACAGTAGAATGGCTTCAACAGGAGAGACTGACAGATTCTCCACATCAGAACATCCCACAGTGGAGTGGTTGGAGCACTCATCTGAGCAGTGGGAGACCCCTGTGGAAGTCCCCTCTCCTCATGAGGTATGGGGGGGACTTGAACTGGAGGTCTCCCACATCCCAGGTGAGTACCCCAACCACTGGGCAAAAAGTGATAAAGGAGGTCTTCTGCCCCTCCCCCAAAGGCTGTGTTGTGTGAACTCACCTGAGGGACCCTATCCAGTAGGATGCCTCTGAGCACACCTACCAGATCAGGTCCCCTGAGTGAGTGAGTTACAAAATCATTTAGCACCTTCACTTTTACTGAAACTATTCTAACAGTGCAGCAAAGATTAAAAAGATAGGGCGTTTGTGTTTTGTATTTGCATTGTAGTCGAGCAGCTTATGAGTTCCAAATAGAAGAGACTCTCTGGACTGTGATGGGCTAGGATAGAGGTGAGAGAAGCACAGAAGTAGACCTGCAGGAGAAAGCAACCGGCATCCACGGCTCCTATGATAAAGGAGATAAAGCAGAGCCCCATTCCTGTAGGGTTTAGGAGCTATACATATAAAATGATGGGGTCTAAATTAGCTGTTACCACTCAGGAAAGAGACCTTGGAGTCATTGTGGATAGTTCTCTGAAAACATCCACTCAATGTACAGAGCCAGTCAAAAAAGCGAGCAGAATGTTGGGAATAATTAAGAAAGAGAGAGATAATATGTTGCCAATAAATCCATGGTACGCCCACATCTTGAATACTGTGTGCAGATGTGGTTGCCCCATCTCAAAAAATATATATTGGAATTGGAAAAGGTTCAGGAAAGGGCAACAAAAATTATTAGGGAGGTGGCACAGCTTTCGTATGAGGAGAGATTAATAAGACTGGGATTTTTCAGCTTGGAAAAGAGACAGCTAAGGGGAGATATGATTGAGGTCTATAAAATCATGATTGGTGTAGAGAAAGTAGATAAGGAAGAGTTGTTTACTACTTCACATAACACAAGAACTTGGGGTCACCAAATGAAATTAATAGGCAGCAAGTTTAAAACAAATAAAAGGAAGTATTTCCTCACACAACACAAAGGCAACCTGTGGAACACCTTGCCAGAGGATGTTATGAGGGCAAAGACTGTAAAAGGGTTAAAAAAAGAATTAGATAAATTCATGGAGGATAGGTCCATCAATGGCTATTAGGCAGGATGGGCAGGAATGGCGTCCCTAGCCTCTGTTTGCCAGAAGCTGGGAATGAGCGACAGGGGATGGATCACTTGATGATTACCAGTTCTGTTCATTCCCTCTGGGGCACCTGGCACTGGCCACTGTCAGAACACAGGACACTGGGCTATATGGACCTTTGGTTTGACCCAGTTTGGCCATTCTTATGTTCTTTGCATGGCAGGCTCCTTCCCCTGTTGCATCCCTCCTAAAATTAACGTTGGTGAGATTTCTGACTTTAGGAACAGATTCTGCCCCCTTTATTACTTTGAGTAGTGCCTTGCTTCTTATATAGTCTGATGGATTTCAATGGGGCAACTCATAGAGTCAAGTGCTACTCAGTGCGAGTAAGGGTGTCCAGGTCTTAGTGAATGTTCATGATTAGTAAACTGATGTTTCATATAATTCTTCTAAATTTTGTAACTTTCTTCTTTTAAAGTCACATAAACATCAAATAATATTACATAGAGCACACATTGGAAAATTGTTGTATCCATGTCAAATCTTGGTTAGAGGTGAGGAAATAGAAGTAATATTGATTCAGTTGTATTTGCAGCCCTTCTGCATGATTTTTTCTGTTAACATTTATTCAAGAAGTCTTGAGTAAAATTAATTTTAAGACAATATTAAAATATTTATGGAAAACACATTTTTAATTGTGGTCCCTTCCAGTCCTAGAATCTATGAATCTATGAATTTGCTTGTAAAATGTTTGATTCACACTATATTGTTTAGATCAGGGATCGGCAACCTTTGGCACACGGCTCTCCAGGGTAAGCTACTCTGGCGGGCTGGGCTGGTTTGTTTACCTGCCACGTCTGCAGGTTCGGCCGATCGCGGCTCCCACTGGCGGCGGTTCGCTGCTCCAGGCCAATGGGGGCTGCGGGAAGCGGCAGCCAGCAAATCCCTTGTCCCGCGTCGTTTCCTGCAGCCCCCATTGGCCTGGAGCCGTGATCGCCAGAACCTGCAGACGCGGCAGGTAAACTGGCCTGGCCTGCCACGGTGCTTACCCTGACGAGCTGCGTGCCAAAGGTTGCCGATCCCTGGTTTAGATGTTGCCAACCCCCACTAACTCCCTATTCATCCTGTATATTTTATATAAAATATCTAATATTTGTTACTTATTTCAGTGTATACACATACAAAATTGACACCTGTCTGAAAACTCCTTTGGTGTCCTTTGCAATGGATGCAAAACGAACAGCTTCTCTAACTTGAGGATATTAAACCAAAGGCAGTGAAATTCACAGAGTCGGTACCTGGCTTCACACACAAAACATTCCCTTTTCTCCAGTGGAGAAAAGCAACCATATTAATCCCCAGTTTGGATAGGTCAAAGTTAAAATAATATCCCCCCCTCTCTAGCAGGGTTCTTGATATTTTCTTGTCCTTATCTCCATTAAACCACATTCTGTCCAGTTCATTCTGAAGAAGAATTCTGCTTCTCCTTATCAAGACCCAGCTGCTTTAAAATTACCCTCATTCCCTTCTTTTTACTTATTCCATGATGAGTCTCAGCTAGAAGGCCTTCCCTCCCTTCTTGTATCATAGGCCAGCCTCAGACTGACCAAAAGGAAAACCAAGAAACATACCTACCAAGCACTTTAGAAAACAAACAGAAATCTATTTGTCAGTATTATTAATTAGAAGCTTCTCTCTTTAAATCTGTCCACAAGACAATTTTTGGGCTAACTAGCTTGTTTTAGCTAGGCCTGGGCTAAACTTGACCTTTATTTTGGTCAAAGCCAGGGCCTAAACATTTCCTCCATACTACTCTTCTTCACTTTATCTGCCATCCTCTACATGCTTGGGAAGGAGACAATCCTCTGCTCTCTCAGAGGGATTTTTCTGGGCATCATTCAAAGGAAGCAGCGTTAAGGCTGTGAGGGGATATAGTGTGGGAGACATTACCTTAACTCTGTGTAGCCTGATTTATGTTTATTCATCCTCCACCATCTGGAGGGGTGCAAGGCAGTGCAAGGGAAAGGTAGAGCTGTGTTCATGAAGTGTTTTAGCAGTGAATTTCCCTTGTTTTTGGTTGAAGTAGTGGTAGTAAGAGTGGGGCAGGATTGAGTGGCATCTGGTGGAAGTGTGAGTAGCTTCCTGGGCACACCTTCCTCCCACATAGTGACCAGCTCCTCTCTCCTCCTGGCCCCTCCTTGGCCCTGGTAGGACTCAAGGGACCAGGGGCAGGAGGAAGGGTGGTAGCTCAGAGGGTGTATGAAGTGCACCTACCAGTTGGAAGTAGTAAGAAGAGGGAAAGGGAGCCCCAGAGTCCCTACCCTGCATCAAGGCCTAGAATAGATAAATTGTATGTGTGTGTATATATATAAATAAGTGAATATGTAGACATATGTGAGCTAGCTTTGATCTAGCTAGCTCAAATAAGAGTAGCAGCGAAGCCTTGGCAGTATGGACGGCAGTCTGGGACCTTAGATACATACTCAAAAAGCTAATCTATGCTGCTATGGCTTCACTGCTATTGATATTTGATTGAACTAGAGGAAAAAAAGTTCACATATGTCTACAAGTGCTGCAGCCACACCACTGACAGCTGTATAGGCCTACCCTAAACTGATACTGAGGAAGGCAGAATCCCAGATTATTCACTAACCTGAATCTAATTCTGTCACCTTCACAAGTGATTTCTTGCTCCTTGTCTAAAAAGCATTGTATTTTTTCATTATTACAGATCCCCCGATTCAGTAACAGTGGTCGCTGATGAGAAATCCTTGAAGATTATGTGCAAAGAGCGACGTAAACTGATTAAAATTATTCAAAATGACCCAGGTGGTGTCTTGGATGAGTCACTTGCTCAGTCCCTCATCACAGACGAGGACTATGACAATATGAACACAATATCGGATACAGAGGCGAAAATTAGAAAATTGTTAATTCAAATCCAGAGAAAGGGAGCACTGGCCTGTCAGCAATTCCTGGAGTGTTTAGAAACCATGTTTCCGGGCACAAATCAGGATTTACAGCATCCTCAGTGTGGTAGGTTGTTGTTTTTGTTTATTGGTTGTTTTTGTTTTGTCTTTCAGAACGAAAAAATTTAGTACACGCAACATCGATCAAAGGCTAATTTTCAAATAGATACATGATTAATGGTGGAGCCTATGTTAATGCAAAGTTATGGCTGAGAATTCAAATGCATGAAAATGATGAAATTGAAACATACAGTTCACAGGCAGCTATTGTATGATTTCTTTGCTCATGTGTAAAATTATGATATAGTGGTGTATTCTACAAAACCTTTGATAGAAATTTACCAATAGAATATAAATATACACAAAAAGATCTTCAGATGGTCAACATCAGTAAATCTCCATTGTCTTCAGTGTGCTTTGGATGAGGCCCTTTATGTGTAAGGGATAACTCTCAAACCTGTAGAATCTTTCATAGAACAAACTTTTTGAAATGTGACACTGTATCTAACCACAGGATCTATGTATCCATCAAACTATGGATGGGTGTAGAGATGTCCACACCCACAGGAGGTCACCAGAGAATCCAATAGTTATGGTTAGGGACAGAAGGCAAACTTCCCTTGCTTATATCCAGTGCCCTGTGTATGCCATGATTCTACAGTCACAGAATTCACCCTTTGCTACAGAATTTTGATCCAGAAACTGAACTTGTTCATTTAAAAAAATGTTTTTTAACATTAGCATTTTTGATTTCAGAGATAATCTTGATAGCATGAAGTACAAGTGAGTGTAACTGTTGCAGTGACATCTGCCTGAAACAATAGCACTGAGAAATGTGAACTTGCCCAAATGAGCCCAAAAAACTTCCTGATTCCAGCTCCTTGGAATCTGGCATTTTTCCAAGGTGCCCCAGAATCTAGTATTTTTGCCATGGGGCTGGACAAGCAAAATCCTCCAAAAATGAAAGAGAGCTAGAGATGGACCCAAAAGTGAAGTCAATTGAAGACCAATGGTGTGTCACATTTTTACATGTCTGTTCCCCCAGTTTTTGTGGCAGGGGCACCAACTAAGCCACAATGCCCCCAAAGAATCTCTTTGGATTCTAGCTAGAATGGTTTGAGGGTGCCAGGCCCACCAAGGTTATGTAACCTGATACAGCAATGGAAATCAAAGACAATATTTATAACATTGTGTAGTTGATTGGGAACTGATTGCAGAACAGGGATAGAATACAGTGAGGAGCAAGAACCATAAGTAGGTGCACAGCTCCCCTCTGGGGCTCTGATCAGAAAGGAAAGTGACTAAGAATTAACCCCTGATCTCCCTTAGAAGAGGTCAGAATGCTACTGAATCCATTGCATTTTTTATCCAAAGCTTCATACCAATGTATTGGATAAGTAGATCTTCTATTATAAAATAGAAACTATGTAATGAAATGCAGAGGCAGGAGCAGTGAATGAAATAAAATACCCACAGAAAACAGGAAGGGATTGAAGAGAATTAGACACTAAATAACTTTTCTCCTCTTGTTTTCTTGCTGGAAGGATTAAATCAGGAATCTCAGACTCTGCAAGCCCCAGAGCTGGGGGAAAAAGGTGTCGTAAATCCAGAACTGGAATTAGATATTCAACAAGACAAAAAGCCAGAGGAGACAGACCTTTCCAAAGGTAATTTCCTCTGATCACCTTTTCTTCTGTAGTGGGAGTTAACACCTTTAGAAGAGCTTGGTGCTGCCAGGTGTGAATGGTGCTTGTGAGAGTGAAGAATTTTCTTGGTATTCTGCACACAAATTTGCTCAGATTCAAACAGGGATGCCATGGAAACCCAGTCAGTGGCTTAGAGGCAGAAACACAGGGGCTCCTTTGCTTAAACTTTGGTCTGTATTGGTCAGTGGGATGCTTTGAGCCACAACTTGTAGTTGATCCGTGTTCCCATGAAGGCCAGTGGCAAAGCGTTGGGACCAGTGGCAGCTACTGCCCAAAATAAATGGTGGCGTTATAGCCCCTAAACATCTCCTCCTGTTTCCCTCTGCCCCACACCTACTCTCCCCCCACCCCCTTTCCCTCCCCCCATTTGGGCCAACCAGATATTTCAAGTGAAAATATGGGGCATCTGTACAGGGAAGAAAGGAGACAGTTGTTGGGAAGGTTGTTGGCCAGCAGTGTAGTAAGGAGGACGGAGAGAAAAGTGCCTTTTCCTCTCTTTCCCACTGCTAGTTACCTCCCTTTTCCTTGAGAATGGATGACTGAGGGGCTGGATGAAATGATGAGGATTGTGACTGATGGGTTTGTCAGAGGCTGGAGGAAAGGATGGGGGTTGGAGTGAGAGTGGGTCTCGGGGAGGGGGGTCTGAAATGGGCTGTGGGGTAAGAAAGTGGAGGAAACGCACGTAAAAACTGGGAGGAAAGGAGGTACGGAATGAAAACAGAAAAAGCAAAGACAACAAGGAAGGGGAAAAGAAATAAAAGATAAAATGATTAATGATTAAAGGTTTAGAAAACATGACCTGTGAGGGAAGAATTGGGCTTGTTTAGTCTGGAGAAGAGAAGATTGAGAGAGGACATGATAACCATTTTCAAGTACCTGAAAGGCTGTTACAAGGAGGATGGAGAAAAATTGTTCTCCTTAACCTCTGATGATAGGACAAGAAGCACTGGACTTAAATTGCAGCAAGGGAGGTTTAGGTTGGACATTAGGAAAAACTTCCTAACTGTCAGGGTGGTTAGGCACTGGAGTAAATTGCGTAGGGAGGTTGTGGGATCTCCATCATTGGAGATTTTTAAGAGCAGGTTAGACAAACACCTGTCAGGGATGTTCTAGATGATGCTGGTCCTGCCATGAGTTCAGGGGACTGGACTTGATGACCTCTCAAGGTCTCTTCCAGTCCTATGATTCTATGAGTCTTGACAGACTCTCAGTCTCAATCCTTTATTCTAGCTCCAGGCAAGCAGCACACTGTTTACTTTGTCTAAAAAATCTATTACCTTCTCAAAGAAGGAGATCAGGTTGGTTTGGCACAATCTACCTTCTGTAAAACCATGTTGAATTTTGTCCCAATTACCATTGACTTCAATGTCCTTAACTACTTTCTCCTTCAAAAATTTTTCCAAGACCTTGCATACTACAGATGTCAAACTAAGAGGCCTATAGTTACCCGATCACTTTCTCCCCCGTCCCCACCCTTTCTTAAAGATAGGAACGATGTTAGCAATTCTCCAGTCATATGGTACAACCCCTGAGTTTACAGATTCATTAAAAATTGTTGCTAATGGGCTTGCAATTTCATGTGACAGTTCCTTTAATATTCTTGGATGAAGATTATCTGGGCCCCCCGATTTAGTCCCATTAAGATGTTCGAGTTTGGCTTCTACCTTGGATGTGGTAATATCTACCTCCATATCCTCATTCCCATTTGTCATCCTACCATTATCCCTAAGCTCCTCATTAGCCTCATTAAAGACTGAGGCAAAGTATTTGTTTAGATATTGGGACATGCCTAGATTATCCTTAACCTCCACTCCATCCTCAGTGTTTAGCAGTCCCACTTTTTCTTTCTTTGTTTTCTTCTTATTTATATGGCTATAGAACCTTTTACTATTGGTTTAAATTCCCTTTGCAAGGTCCAACTCTCCATGGCTTTTGGCCTTTCTCACTTTATCCCTACATGTTCTGACCTCAATAAGGTAGCTTTCCTTGCTGATCACTCTCATCTTCCACTCCTTGTAGGCTTTCTGCTTTTTCTTAATCACCTCTCTGAGATGCTTGCTCATCCAGCTTGGTCTACAACTCCTGCCAGTGAATTTTTTCCCCTTTCTTGGGATGCAGGCTTCTGATAGTTTCTGCAACTTTGACTTGAAATAATTCCAGGCCCTCTCCACCTTTAGATCCACAAGTCCAATCCACTTCCCTAACTAATTTCCTTAATTTTTTAAGTTAGCCCTTTTGAAATCAAGAACCCTTGTCACAGATCTATTTTGTTTATCCTTCCATTTAGTTTAAACTGAACTAGCTCATGATCTCTCAAACCAAGGTTGTCCCCTACAACCATTTCTTCTATGAGGTTCTCACTACTCACCAAAACCAAATCTAAAATGGCATCCCCGCTTGTTGGTTCAGCAATTACTTGGTGAAGGAAGCTACCTGGTCTTCAGTGCACATGTTTATAGCTCACTATGCTGTCAACCAACAGGCCAGAGATGATGTGGCAGTCGGCAGAGCTGTCCTTCAATCAATCGTTCCATGACTCCTACCCTCCTCTAGTGGTAAGCTTGGAAGTCACCTAATTGGAATGGACGTGAGCAATCACTCAAAGAAGAAAAGATGGTTACTTACCTCTCATAACTGTTGTTCTTCGAGATGTGTTGTTCACGTCCATTACAATACCCACCCTGCTTCCCCTCTGTCGGAGTCTATGGCAAGAAGGAACCGAAGGGAGGTTGGGCCGGCAGGGTACCATATACAGCGCCATAAGGGCACCACTCTAGGGGGCTCCCCTGCCTTTCTGACGGGAGCTGCTAAGGGGAAAAGTTTCCGACACCCATGCACGCAACACGCCCACACCTAATTGTAATGGATGTGAACAACACATCTCGAAGAACAACAGTTATGAGAGGTAAGCACAGAAGTAATCCTGTTGGCTTTATTTATATTGTGCCATATAAATAAGAGAAGAATTGAGCCCAGGATGCGTAATGCATCTGTCATTTACTGGGTACTGCTTTTCTTTAAATTACAATTCTCTTTTCATAACTCCCACAACATCAGCCAGTCTAAGGAATTAGTAAACTGTATATAAAGTTATAATTTTCTACTCTGAAAATTTAGTTTGTTTTCACTTCCTTTTGCAGAAAGAAGTAAAGCATTTCAAGATATTCTGTCCAGATTAAACCTGGAGAAGCACAGAAGCAGGAAGATCAGGCTGAGGGATGTCCTGGAGATCTGCCCAGAAGGCATCAAAAACAGGATTCCAGAGGCATTAAGTGATTTACCTTGGCATTTCCTGAGGAAGGTCATGGCTGTGAATGGGACAGCCAGAAATACAAGCATTGGGCACAGGGCACCTGAAGAAGAAATGACTGATGATGATAAAGAGCTGCATATTGATGACAATTTCTATGTTAGTGATGCTGAGATAAAAGTTTCACTGCACCCCCTCGATGTTCTCTGTGCCGTTCTGCTTTACTCAGACGGTTTCCTGCAGCAGGAGATCCTGTCCAAAATGTCCATGTGCCAATTTGCCCTCCCTCTGCTGCTACCTGCCCTTGACATCCACAAGTGTATCCTACTTCTGTGGGCCATGAGAGACATTGTGAGGAAGTGGAGGCCACACTCCCTGGCAGAGAGCAGAGGGTTCAGAGAGGAGAGCCTGGTGCTCACTTCACTGCCAACCATTTCCTTTGTGCGGTTGGGGAGCTGCAGCTTTTCCAAATCCAAACTCCTCAATGATGTTCTCAGCCCCTCCCAGCAGCACCACAATTTCTTTATCCATCGGGACATGGAGTCTGGGAATGTTCTTCGGCAAATCGCAGATGGGCTGGTCGAGATTTCCTGGTATTTTCCTGGTGGAAATGAGAATTCCGATCTTTTCCCAGAACCTGTTGCAGTTACAAATCTGCGTGGAAACATTGAGTCGCAGTGGCTGCAGTTTAGCTTTTTAACAGAGGTCTCCTCAGCAGTGTTCATAGTTACTGAGAGCATCAGTGAGACAGAATATGCGCTGTTATCATCTCTGAAAGAATCAACAGCTAAATATTACTTCATCCTTAACTACAAGAATGAGAAACCCATAGAAACTCTGGGATTCCTTAATAAGCTGGCCCCTGTGCTGAAGCTGAGCAAATCACAGCTACTGGTGAAAGACAGTACCACTAATAATGCAGGATTTGTGAAAAAGGTGCAGTCCACCATAGGAACCATAATGAACTCATCTCCCAAGACAGTGAGTTTGGAAGCCATGGCTGTGATGGCACGTGACCTAGGAATCCAAGTGGATGAGGACTGTCAGGCATGTCAGTGTGCGAGGAAATGTGCTAAAGATATCACTGCAGAAATAAGAGACGTGGCAAAATACAAAAGAGAAATGTTGAGACTCCAAGGGGAGCCATGGAAAAACCTGGCTAAAGTGGAAAAAGAGCTGTGTCGAATGAAAAGGCAAGGGGACATGGCCACTGAAGACTATAAATCTGAGCTGAAACAGAAATGGTTAGAGATACGCAGACAGCAGAATCAGTGTGGCCTTACTAATGGTTTGACTAAGTTTATCAATGGAATAGAACACTTGCCTACAATGGAGAAACATTACTTCTTGAAATGGATGAAATTTAGCCTCGATAACACTGCCAGAGGAAATCTTTCTAAAATGCGGGAGCAGTATAAAAAGAAATGTGAAACTCCAGGAGTGGACCGAAAACAGCTGGAAAAACTAGATAAATTAATAGCTGATAGTTCCCTTGGCGTTGAGCATTTCATGCGAGAGTTGGGGCAGTTCTATGAGGCTGAATGCTCAATGGTTAAAGAAGGTAAAATGGCAGAAAGCCAAAGATAATTCATCCATCTCCCAGCCATAGCAGCTGACTTGATGCTGGAAGGGTTTCCTATGGAGCTGATTGATGGAGATGCCTCCAACATCCCCATGAACTGGGTAATAGATGTTCTAACTCATCTCAATATCAGACTGGAGGGTAGATCCAGAATGGTGGTTATAACCGTGCTGGGAGTGCAGAGCACAGGGAAATCCACCCTCCTCAACACCATGTTTGGCCTGCAGTTTGCAGTGAGCAGTGGCCGATGTACGCGAGGAGCCTTCATGACACTCATTAAAGTTACAGAAATTGTTCAGAAGCTAAGTGGCTGTGATTTCATCCTGGTGATAGACACTGAAGGTCTGAAGGCCCCTGAACTAACGGCACTGGAAGACAGTTATCAACATGACAATGAGCTGGCCACCCTGGTGATTGGATTGAGTGACATAACAATCGTTAACATGGCCATGGAGAATGCCACAGAAATGAAGGATATTCTGCAAATTGTGGTCCATGCCTTTCTCAGAATGGAGGAAATAGGACAAAAGCCAAACTGCCAGTTTGTGCATCAGAACGTCAGTGATGTGTCTGCTCATGATCAAAATATGAGGGACAGGAAGCATCTACTGGAGCAGCTGAATGAAATGACCAAAGCTGCAGCAAGGATGGAAAAACAAAGCAGGGAAATGGCATTTTCTGATATTATGGAGTATAACCCAGAGAAACACAATTGGTACATCCCTGGCCTGTGGCATGGAGTCCCTCCAATGGCTCCAGTAAACACTGGATACAGTGAGAGTGTGTGTGAGCTAAAGAAATACCTGTTTGAATTCATAAAGAACCGTTCACTTAACAGACCTGTCAAAGACATTCCTGAATTTATTGAATGGCTGAAGAGTCTGTGGGAAGCTGTAAAACATGAAAACTTCATCTTTAGCTTTAGAAACAGTCTAGTAGCTGAAGCCTATAACCAGCTGTCTATGAAGTATTCTGAATGGGAGTGGGATTTCCGCAAGAAGATGTATATCTGGATATCCGAAAAAGAAACTTTCATCCAGAACCAGCCACCAGAGAAACTAGAGCGTGATCCTTTAATGAGTTTAAAAATTGAGGCACAAGGGAAACTTCAGGAGGAAGAAAAGAAGCTCTTGGATAATTTAGAACAGTATTTTAAAAGTGGAGCTTCAAATTTGAACCTGATAGAAAAGTACAGAGAAGATTTCAAAAGGAGCGCAAATAGCCTCAAAAGAGAACTTGAAAGTTATTCAATCAGTAACTGTGAGGAAGCAATTCGAATCCAAAGAGGACAGCACAAGATAGACACTATCCAAACTGGGTACAAGCAGACAATTGAAGGGAAAGTTGACAGACTCTTGGCTGAATGCCGGAACAGAAAACATAAACTAGACAATGAGAAACTGAAAATAGAATTTGAAACAATGTGGCGAAAAACCTTGTCAGAGTTAAAGCTCAGTAGTTTACAGAAACGTCAAGTTGTTCAAGATATGGAACTCCAGCTGAGAAAGGATTTTGAGAATCGAGGGAGTGCCGTTAATCAGATGCTACAACATGCAAAAAGCCTGCTGGGTTATGGAATGAAGTCTTTCACAATGAAGAAGGAATACTTAGAACTAAAATGGACCACAGCAGTTGTGGAATTCTTCTTACAGGACTGTCACCGTAAAACTGAAGAGCTTGCTCTATCTTTAATGAATGAATGCAAGAAATACATTGAAGAAAAAGTTAAATCCAAAACAGACTATGATGAAACCTATTGTGGAGAACTGCTGCATATGGTTAATGAGAGGTTAAAACGGGAGGATGTTCAGAAACTTCCCACTACCCCTAGTTTTGAAGTTGACCTGAAACTTCACATTTTGGGGGAAGCAGCTTGTGCATTTCAGAAGATGCATGAAGATTTTATCAAAGAAAACGATCCTCAGCAACGTCTGGAGAAGCTGAAACCTCAGTATTTCTCCATATTTATGGATCTCTATTTGGAAAAGGATGAAAGCCAAACAAGGGCCAAGGATTTCTGTTATCAATGTCTCAAACCTGCCCTGGTGGGTTATGTCAACAAAAGGCTCGGACTAGAAATAGTTGACAATTTTCTCAGCAGTGAACAGGCCGTTGAATACGCCAGCCGAAGCTTCTTCCAGTTCTCTGTGCTAAAGAAGCTGCTGGAAGAGATGAACTTTGACAACTATGTGAAATACATAAGTAACTATGAAAAGTTTGTCAAATCCTGGATACAGAAATGTCTGATAGATCGCTATGGAGGGAAGGCGAGTTTGGGAGATTTGGAGAAAGGGATTCTATCCAGAATAATAAATACAATCAAAGGAGTTCTGAAAAACTCCATAAATCAAAACAATAACACAGTTTCTGCCTTTTTAGACAACTTTTGCAAAGAGCTTCAGCAGGACCTGGTCATTTCCAGCAATAGCTTAGTTGGAGTACAGTTTAAAAGCACAGCAAAAATTGAGCAGCTTTCTGATAACATTCGAACCTTCCTTCTGGAGCTGGAACAACAAATCTTAACCCAGTTTAATCGTTTGGAACTTGAGACCAAACTCTCCAACCTGTCAGTGAAACCCCAGGATGAGATCTTCAAGCGAGTGTTTGGCTGTGGGAAGCAGTGTCCGTTCTGTAAAGCCCCCTGTGAAGCAGGAGGCACTGACCATAAAGAGCATTTTGTGTCAGTCCATCGACCCAAAGGATTAGGGAACTTCAGGGATCGGGATTCACAAAAGCTTGAGCATTCCATATGCTCCTCTGACGTGGTTTCCAATCGTGAATTCCGAACCGTAGCCACAGCAGGAAAATATCATCCTTTCAAAGATTACCGCCGTTACTACCCAGACTGGCGCATTCAGCCTGATCCCAGCATTGATGCTTCTGATTACTGGAAATTTGTTTTCAAATCATTCAGTGACCAGTTAGCTAGGAAGTATGATGCGAAAGCAGCAGATCTCCCAAGAGATTGGAAAAATATAACTAAAGAGTATGCACTGCGGGGCCTAAAGCAAGGGTTTTATCTGAAAAAATAGACATCCCAAGTGTATCTTTGAATAGGATATACTTCAACAAAACGAACCCCTGAATTTTAAAAAATGGGAATATGAACCAATCTGACAGCCTGTGCCCTTTTTTAAATTGAAAACTCAAAAAAATCAACGGCAGGTCACATCTTCCAGTTAGTGCAAGGCTGCTGCACAGGAGCAGACATACCAAAGCAAACGGATAGTCCATGTATCCCTGTCTCCATCTAGCCTGGTATCCCACCTCTCTGCCTTATTGGATCTCTCCAATAACCCGTCTAGCCTGGTATCCCCACCTCTCTGCCTTATTGGATCAGACCGATAACCCATCTAGCCTGGTATCCCCACCTCTCTGCCTTATTGGATCAGACCGATAACCCATCTAGCCTGGTATCCCCACCTCTCTGCCTTATTGGATCAGACCGATAACCCGTCTAGCCTGGTATCCCACCTCTCTGCCTTATTGGATCAGACCAATAACCCATATAGCCTAGTATCCCACCTTCTGGCTGTATTGGATCAGATCTAAAGGCCATCTAGCTCGGTATCTCATCTCCCTGCTGTACTGGATCAAACCAGTGATCCATCCTGTCTCTGACAGTGGCCATTACAAGATGTCTCAGTGGGAGGTGCAAGAAACCATCTAATGGAAATTTTATAGAAACATGTTTAGAGAGGAAGCTTCTTCCTAACATAACTATGTAAACAGGGTTTGAATGAGTTCTCCCATGCCATCTAGCTGGGAGTGGGAGAGACTTTAGGAGCAAACTGTATTCACATGAACTCACCTACTCTGCCTAGATATCAAGCAGATATAGAGATGTTGCTCAAAGTGATCAATTTTGACTAGTGTTGGGTTACAAATCACTTTAGTACTGAATGGAGGGGTAGTGAAATGTTGTTGTCAGTGTTGTTGCATTTATTGCATGAGTAAAGGGGAGCAGAACTGTGCTTAACCTGCCTCAAATGAGGGGTCACCCTCAGCTGAAAGGACTCATTAAGCCAGGGGCTCGAATGCCTGATCCCTGTGAAAGTAAGAGGGGTGAGGAGAGGTATCTCTGCCAGGAGGTGTGAACTCTCCCTAATGGTCCCTGGTCTGGTTTAACCTGTTCCTCCCCACTGTTCAAACGAGAGAGCTAAATAGGCTCCATTAGGAGCCTTTTGTTATTTTAAGTGCTCAAAAGAGCTGACAATCACTTGTGGTAGGACAGCATTTCTGCCCAGCCTAATAGCTGAAAATCACTAAGGGCTTGGCTACACTTGCGAGTTAGAGCGCATTAAAGCAGCCCCGGGCGCCCTAACTCATGACCCGTCCACACTGGCAAGGCATGTAGAGCATCTGGACTCTGCAGCTGGAATGCTCCTGGTAATCCACCTCCACCAGAAGCATAATGCTTTGTGCATCTCGGCTGAAACGCCCCAGCGTCAGTGTGAACAAGGTGTTGCATTACTGCACTCTGATCGGCCTCCCATAATCGCCTTAAGTCAAGTGGCCACTCTTGTCATTGTTTTGGAATCACTGCAGGAATGCGGATATGCCCTTTGAAAACTCCGTTTCTGACAGCCGGCTGCTTATCTGCTCCGAGACAAAGCAACCATTACTGTGGAATGCTGCTTGAGAGGCGGGGGAGGGGGGCCTGCTCCTGTCTGAACTTACAGGACAGCATGCTGACATGCTCTCAGTCCCCCCAAAACCCACTCTCTCGCCCCCCACATACACACAACACACTCCCTGTCACACTCCACCCCACCCCATTTGAAAAGCATGTTGCAGCCACATGCATGCTAGGATAGCTAACACAATGTACTGCTCTCTGTAGCTGTCGCAAGAGCTGCTAATGTGGCCATGCCAGTGCATTTGAATCTGACAGTGTGGACACACTGCAGCGCTTTCCCTAATGTGCTCTCCGAGGGCTGGTTTAACTCTCAGCGCTCTACATCTGCAAGTGTAGCCATGCCCTAAGAGCTGGGTGAAACCTCAGGAGACTGACCTGCAGTGGGCACAGCAGAGAGGCAGGTAGCAGAAGGTGACCAGTAAGTGGAACGAGTGACTGGCAGGGTGGCCAGGGGAGAGGAACCATGGCTGGTGGGGTGGCCAGCCAGAGCAAGTGCTCAGATGGCAGAGCTAGGAAGGTGCCTTCTTCCCCAGTTGGGAGGTGAACTCACACAGATGCTCCTCTAAACCCTTGGTCTTCACTGACCAAGGACAACCACCGTGAGTGGGGTATGGTGAGGGACCAGAGAAGGGCACAGTAAAGGAACTTTTGGTTGTAGAACTCAAGAACATGAGGCAGAGGACATGCCCCACGGACTCCAGGGTGGGTGTTCTGCTCACAGTTTTGTTTATGAATCCTGCTTGTGGCCTTCCCTCCATTCATTTAAAGTTTCTGATCTACACTCAGACTCAGTGCTTGTGAAAGGGGAAGCATTGCCTCTGAGAGGCACCCAGGGGTGATGTGTAATTTTCCCAGGATACTGGTTGGGGCTCAAGCCGATTCTGTTTTGTATTATTGAAAAGAACCTCCTAGATATTGAACTCGACCCTGGTTGCTGCCAGCTTCACCTGGCAGAAGGGTTACAACTGAGTGGTTTCTAATTTATACTATTCCTTGAATTTTGATTGGTTGAAAATGTTCAATTTATGTAATCACTGAATAAATATTTTTCAATGATCATGCAGTATGCAAATTCCTTTGCGTTGCGCTGGCTAATAATGATCCTTATCTGACCAGCGTGCAGGGATGTACATAATCACTGTATGTTATTTCTTTACCACACAATGCATATGCAAAATCTCTTTATTCTGAATGGCTGTTACAACCTCTGTACTCTGACTGGCTCCTGCCCTGGGAATTTTCAAGCTGTTTGACGGCAAGGAGGATGCTGTCTGAGCGTCTATCTCCCTTCAAGTGAAGGAGAAAAACTCCAAGATAAACATGAAAAAGAAGGGAAAAAAATATGAACACCCTGCCCCAAAAGAAACTGTGCCTTTGAAACCAATATCCACTGGTTCAGTGAATTGTGGGATATCCTCGTACCACAAAAACCTCACTGAGATGAAGAAAAGAAACAACAACCAGTATTTTGCTCTCTGCTTTATTTTATTCAGCATGCAACATATGCAAGCAGCTAAGCCAATCAACCTATTAACTGTACTTATTTTGTATGTCCTAGTGTAAACTCTGTGGATTGCATGTATTCATTCTATTCATATTGATGATCTTAAGGACAGCGGCTTACAAGTGATGCATCCTAGGGGGCTAGATCGTGACTCAGGAGAATGAGGAAGAAAAAGATTCTCTCCTCTTACGCTCCTGAACAGGCTCTGTGAATCCTGGGCCCAGGCATGTGGGAGTAGACAGGCACTGCCCCCCGGCTATGCCCCTGCTCACATGGTGGGTATGGAATGAACAAGGAATGATCAGAGCTATGGCTCCCTCCTTCCACTGAGTGGCAACACAACTGAGCCAGCTCAGGCCACTGGTACATGACCATCCCCATGGAGAAAAGAGGAAGCAACAAAAGGCTTTGTCTACACTGGTAGATGTACAGCGCAGGCAGTTACAGCACCACTTAGAGAGCGCTGCAGGGAAACCACTGTGTGTGTGTTCACGCTGTCAACGGCCAGCGCAATAGCATGACCACACTTGCGGCTAGGGTGACCAGATAGCAAATGTGAAAAATCAGGACAGGGGGTAGGGATGTGGGGGGGGGGGGGGGAATAGGAGCCTACATAAGAAAAAGACCCCAAAATCGGGACTATCCCTATAAAATTGGGACATTTGGTCACCCTACTTGTGGCACTTGCAGTGGCATTCAGAGCGGTGCACTCTGGGCAGATATTCCACAGAGCACCTCTTCCCTTTCTGCCTCTGAGGCTTGTGGGAAGGGAGAGGGAGGGTCACGGGGCATCCTGGGTTCTGTCCCAATGCCCCATCATGCATCACTTCACATCCCAGCAGTCCCTTTCCTTCCGTCTGCATTTGGTGCCATCTTTCAACGGTTTTTGTACTGTGTGCTGTCTGCCTCTTCGGTCTGTGGGAATGAATCCTGAACTGTTGAGGAATATGCGGACGGGTCTCACCAGCACATCACGACTGGCAGTCCAGTTACTCCTTAAACTACAAAGTGAGAATGAGGAGTCTGACGACGATGTCAACACGCATAACACACACGACACAGGATTGCTTGTGGTATTCACGGAGGTGCTGACCACAGTGGGACGCTGCTTTTGGGCTCAGGAAACAAGCATTGAGTGGTGGGAGCACATCGTCATGCAAGTCTGGGATGACGAGCAGTGGCTGCAGAACTTTTGGATGAGGAAAGCCACTTTCATAGGACTGTGTGCTGAGCTCGCCCCCACCCTGCGGCACAAGTGTGGCCATGCCATTGTGCTGGCAGCTGGCAGTGTGAACACACAGCAGCGCTTTACCTGCAGCACTCACTGCGGGGCACTGTAACGCCTGGTGCTGTACATCTGCTAGTGTAGACATAGTGTAAGTTGCATCAGTGAAACTTTCTTTATTCAACACAAGGGCAGATTAAGGAACTGAGTACTACATGGTAGGAGGTAGTTAGTTTAGAATAGGCTGTAAACACAGATAAATGATTGGCATGTATGTTAAGTGTTTAAACTGAGTTCCCCCAAAATCAGAATCAGTTGAAGACAATTGAACTGTTATATTTAGAGCATGACTGTCATTTACTCTCCCTGTGCATTAAGAAATCAGTATTCTTGTTTTAATGTAATCATGCATAAGATGCAACAGAAAACCATTTATATTTAAACAAAATAAACTTCTGAACTGACTTTTTTTGTAGTGGCTTATTTATTTCGAAATGTTGCCTTGGACCTTTTTGTTTTATTTAACCCTGGGAGAAAGGATAGTGGGTGAGGTCAGGAAACATTTCAGGAGATGTGATGCTTCCAAAGTATGAACCCAAGATCCCAAGCGATACAGGGACCCTTAACTTTTAAATTAATCCTTCTGAGAGGCCTGATGCTGATAAGAATGACGGACCTCATGTAAAATGGGCTTCGTTTTGCTGATTAATATTATATAACATTTATATTGCTAGAACCTGCAGGCTGTACCTACATAATCATTGCAGATTTTAACTACATCATGATTTAGAATGAAACAAAAAGCTTTTCCCACTTTGCTCATCAAAAATTTTAAACAGTGAGAAAATTCCATGGAGCCCTGAGCTCTCACTGGGGCACAAGTTAGTAATCGCTGTGATGGGAGAGGCAGGGCCAGCACTGGAGTCACTGAAGCAACCCCCAGGTGAAGCAGCTAAACCCCAACCCCAAAGAATGGATTTTCCACAGTTACAGAGGAAATTAGATAACTCTATATATACACACACACAAAAACAGACGGAAATATATAGGGTTAGAAATCCCCAATAACGACACTGATGGCCCAAACTCTCTGCAGTGACCCCAACCCATGACACTACTTCTGTGTCCCTTCTCGACAGCGGGGCTGTGAGTGTGGCTGGATTGGGCAGTGGCTCCTTCTACTGTCCCATGGGGGAATCTCTTCTCTTCATTGCCACATGCCACACAGTTGCATCTGTCAGCACAGCTGCTTAGTGGATTTGCCCATGTCCATGTCACCCATTTTCAATTGTTCCTTTCCACATAGAATCATAGGACTGGAAGGGACCTTGAGAGATCATCTAATCCAGGGGTTCTCAACCTTTTTCTTGCTGAGGCCCCCTTCAACATCCTATAAAAACAACAGGGCCCAGCGGAGGGTGCGGGGGGAGCACAGGGCTCCAGGCCGGGGGGAAACCTTGGCATAGGCATAGTTTTACTTCTATTTTGGGGTTGGGGTGGGGGCAAGGGCTGGCAGGGCTCAACCCAGCTCCGCACAGCAGGGTCCAGGGAGGGCGTGCCACCTCCACCTCCTGACTCACTCAGGGAGGGCACCCAGCCCTCGTTAGCCTCATAACAGTCTCAGTCATAATGCTCGGGTAACAGCAGGGGCCCCTTTAACAAAAAACCCTCTATATTTTTCTCTCTCTGTTTCATGGGTTGCAAGCCTCCCACATCCCCCTCCAGTGAAACAGAGCCGTCCCCCTCTGCTGCCATCAGACCCCCATCCCTCTGGCTGCTACGAACACAGCCTGGCCTGGGAATGTGAAGGAACATCTCTGAACTGATTCAGACTAACACGGCTACCCCTCTGTTACTTGACACCATGCAAGGCACTGTATTTAGCCATATGGAATGGAAATCTATCACTCCCAGAAAACACCATCCTAGCCACCCTTCTCAAATACTACGCCACCAGCACTCCCAGCTATCTCCGTGCCACCACGGATTTCCTGAGCCAATACGTCTGTTAGTCTTAAAGGTGCCACAGGACCTCTGTTGCTTTTTACAGATTCAGACTAACACGGCTACCCCTCTGTTACTTCTCTGAACTGAGAGGAGACACGCACAGAAACACACATTCCTCTGTATTGGAGAGTCAGAGGCTGGAGACACACAGACACAGACACACCCTCAGTTCACCGATCTCTCATGTTAATAACAGTTTGAAGAACATCCACCCAGTCAAGAAGAGAGGCTCACCCTCTCAGAGCAGCTCAGCTCAGAGGATGGGGGCGCTGGGGCAGTAAGAAGGCTCCAGGGAGCCAGGAGCCATGTTGGCTCCTGCTGGGGTGCCCAGGGACAATGGGGCACAGCTCGGTAACTGCTGGGGTGGGAGAGGCTTTAACCCAGCACTGAGGGAAGCAGCTGAATGCAGGGGGATTTCTAGTTAAAAGGGAATTTAGATTTATTACAATAAATGTGTAGGGAGAGTATCAACCATCACAACATTTCTGGGGCAAAGTCTCTGCAGTGACCCCAGCCCTGGGATGCCCGATCACCTCCCAGCCAGTGTCCCTTCTCTCCAGCAGGGCTGAGAGCACATCTGCATGGGGCAATGGCTCCCTCTTGTGTCCCTGTAGTGAGTCGGTGTGGCTCCCCTCCTGCCTGGAAGAGGGAGCCCACGTGCAGACCCCAGAGTGGGTGGGACCACCACCGCCTGTCCCCGCCCCCCGGAAGTCAAGGGGCGGGACAGGAAGTATAAAGGCCGGCCGCCAGAGCTCAGTCGGCGGCCAGCCACCACAGGGAGTAGACGTGTGGCCGGGAGCTCCCAGCCAGGAGACCGCCGAAGACCGAGGCCTGGACCCTAGCTGGCCCGAGTTACCCAGGGCACGCTACGAGGAGGAGCCACCGGAGCCCGTCCGATCCCGTCACTGGGAGAATCCCTTGGAACCCCACCCCAGCAACCCTGAGGGTGAGACTGCACCCGAACCCCTCCGCCCCTGCTGCTACCCAGAGGAGCCACCTGAGGACCGTTGGCCTGACTTCCCGGCAGAGCTACCGGACCTGCCACCGAGCCCTGGCCGAGAGGAGCCCATGCAGATGGACTGGCCCGAGCCCGGCGCGACGAACGAGGTAGGCTTTGAGGGGGATCGTGGAAGTAGCCCGGGGGTAGCCGACCCCGGTCCGGCTGCAACCGAGTGTGAGCCTATGTCAGTGTGTTGCGGTCTGGATACCCCACTGACCAGCAGCGGCAGTAACCGCTGCTAGGGCCCCAGGCTGGAACGCAGTGGAGTGGGTGGGCCTGCGTTCCCCCCTGCCACCCCCGCTCACGGGTGGCAGGTTTCCCCCTCACCCAACGCTCGGCTACAGAGAGCCTAGGCGTGCCTTACCTGGGCTTCTGAACTGTTTGCTCGCTCAGCCCCCTGCAAACAAGGGCCTGAGCCTAACTGTGTTTGCCCCGCCCTGATCCAGGGCCTGGGCTTTGAACTATTTGCCCGCTCAGCCCCTGCAAACAAGGGCCTGGGCTAAACTGTGTTTGCCCCGCCCTGATCCAGGGCCTGGGCTCCTGAACTGCTTGCTCGCTCAGCCCCCTGCAGTCAAGGGCCTGAGCTTTAACTGTGGTTGCTCCGACTCTGCACCAAAGAGCCGGAGTTTTGGGACTAACTGACTGCTTGTTCCCACAGTAGTGAGTCGGTGTGGCTCCCCTCCTGCCCGGAAGGGTCGAGCCCCGGCTAGGACCTATTACAGTCCCCCAAGGGGAATCTCTTCTCTTCATTGTCAGTGCAGCAGCTTAGTGGGTTTCCCCATGTCACCAGTTTTAAATTGTTCCTTCCCCAATGCAGCACCTTGAGCTTTCTACATTGAATGTCACCAGCCAGCACATTGCCCATCTACCTACTTTTGTAGCCCTCGCTGGTGTCCCTCACAATCCTCCCAAGCAGAAGAATTCTGTGGTATCAGCAAATTTCCCCATCTCACTGGCCACTCCATTATTCCAGGTGATACTAAATACACAGAACCACCGCAACCTTCGCATTGATCCCTAAGGTCCCCCTGGCTATTTACCTTATTCTCACATGGGAAACTGGAGAATTTATTCCTTCTAAAATCTTCTGCTAAGGGGCAGTTCTGTCCTAGATGTCCCCCCACCCCACCCCTTACACAGGGCAACGGTTCCTAGGAGAGGGGTCAGTCTGAGACACATAAGGACACCTCCAAGCACTGGGCAATAAACCCAGAGCTATTAAAATTTAGAAGAGAAAGGGTAAAATTTTCAAAAGTAGTTGCATCTACATTAGAGCTGAGGGGTGTGATTCCCAGCATGCACAGACATACCAGCACTAGCTCTGATCAAGCCAGCACACTGAAAATGGCCATGTAGCCAGGGCAGCATGGGTGCGGCATGGACAAGCAGTCCTGTCTATGGAGCCATGGGGTCTGAGGTTCACGAGAGAGGGGGTGATGTTGAACTTTCTTTGGGCTGTGCCTTCTCTTGCAGGGATTTCCCATATATCCAGGGAAAAGCTGGCTGTCCCCTCTGCCCAAAATACCTTCCTCTCCATATCCTATTCCTGACTCATTTACTAAATTTAAATGTATTTACATTTCTGATAGCCTAAGATCTTCCTATATATAAAGCAGAGCAGGCACTTTGTGGGGATCTCAGCCCAAGTCAACCCAATCTACGTTACCTGCATCCTAACACCCCATACATAGCGCTGTTATAAACAACATTTAAAAATAAATTAGAAAGAGGAGCATTTGTATACTTTGGTCTTCTTCCACTGAACGGAGAATTTACTTTTTTCTTATGAACAGACACGGTCTCTCCAATTTTCATGAGAATTCACCCTTCTCCAAAGATATCCCAGCTAGTTTTATGGGTGTTGCTGCTGGCAATTAGAAATTCTAAACTTGTTGTGGTCTATCCATGACCTACTTGAGCCTGAATCCACGTTTCCAGAGGCTGAGTGTAATCCTTTTTCTCAGTTGCTCCTCTTCTGATAAGTGAAACGCACGAGCTTGACTCAAAAATTGGAGGGGACGTCACCCTTGACTGAAGATTCAAGATAACTGCAGCTTCGAGCTCCAGAAAGTGAGGCCCTTTTTGTACCTGAACCCCTGTGAGGAAAACTCAGGAAGCCTGATAACAGCAAAGGTAAGGTTTCTTCCCCCTCTCTTTCAGAGCTCACATTCATCCTTTCCTTCTCCCACTCACCGTCCCGTCTTCTCCCTTTCTTGTGGTGACTCCTGAGTCCTGTAGTTCCTGGACCCAAGAATTCAGGAACCCCCTAGGAACAAACTTACAAACTCAGACTGCTGTAGCTAGCTAGCTACACACCTAGCTAGACACAACCGTTTGTCTGGCTCCTATTCAGATATGGAAAGAGAGACAGAGTGCAAAGTTACTACAATGGATCAGACAGACCAGAGGACCTGACAGAAGAGTTCAAAGGTTGAACTCTTTCTCCAGCAGCTCAGTCTAGGGGCAACTTCTGACTCTCAGCAACATCAGACCTTCAGACAGTGGGATCTACAGGCGTATAATGGCAGACAAGGGTGTGAGTATCGGAAAGACTCTTCTGCAAGTGGCAGGTAAATGAACATGTACGGAGGAGATGGCTTAACTCTGAGGTCATACTTACCTAGCCATAGCCAAACAGTTGTATTTACACATTTCCCTATCTAATTGTGCTATAGTCCCTTTTCAGTGACTACACTGCTTAGAAGTTTTCCTCAGTCTTTAATATGGTAATTGGTTACAATGTTGAGCATTTGAACATGAAGTGTTCTCAGAGAGACTTAAAAGCCCATATTTACTTAAGGAATGTACACTTATCTATGTTTAGCTGCTTATATCACTTCTTGTCTCTCTCCAAAATGCTGATAATTCCATGTATATTTGTACTACAAATAATCGTTACTATGTATGCTTAATCCATACTGCAATGCACTATTGTTTTCCAGTTTGAGTTTATATTACCAATCCACATGATCACAGAACCTAAGAGTCTGGGATATTAGGTTTATCAGAAAGATCGTGGACAATTTGAGTTTACATATATTGGCTTTTCAGATCTTGCACAAATCCTTGTTTAACCTAGAATTTTGATTTAATTAAATATTTTCTCTTCCAAACAGAGAAGAGTATGAGAGGAAAAGTCATATATTTATGACATTTCTCATTACATGACAATTTGATACAATTAGAGACAAGTGAAACATCCAAAACTGGAGTTTCTGAACTTTTCTTTTGATGAACAACAGCCTTGTTTACTTCCCCCGTACATGCATTTTGCTGGAGCAAAATTGGCACCTAGTAACCAATTGAGATGGGGACATGAAGCTGGGCGTTGTCAGCATCCTGAAGATCTCACAGCCCAAGTCTCCTCACTAACCCAGTGGATCAGATACACTTAAAACAAGAGAGGTGGCGGGATGGACCCTGCACACCCCCAGGTGGCAGCATCCTCAGGGAGGAAAAGCAATTGACCAACATCACCCTCTGAGAGCTCTTAGCAAAGGTAGGAACGGAGCCACCCAAGAGCAGCCCTGACCACCCTCATTGTGGTCCACAGTGTGTCATAATCTGCTAATGACATACACAGGTGAGTTAACAGCATGTTATGATCAAGAGTAGCGAGGTCAGTGGCCAATCGAATCACATCAACATGACCCTCAATTCTCAGTTACTCTGAGGCTGTTTATATCTGACTGGCTGGCCCTGCCCTCTTCTCTCTAACATGGCCGGAAGTTTGCCAACGGTTTCTTGGCTCCCATAGCCCAGCAGACAGAGAAGTGACAGCTGCAGTGTCTATATTTAATATGTAACTATCCAACAATGGATATTTGTATAAAAGATCTGGTGGGATCAAAATTTTCACTCCAACACAGCACTTGCTTCCCAGCTTTCTCCCTTGTGGGTGACTGGACAGGAAGATTTTGTAACAGTTATAAGGGTTTATACCTTACTGCTTGTGATCATATCGGTTGTAAAGAAGCCCAATAACCGCCAAGAACAATATATAGCATAGGTGTTAGCTAGAGAGCAAATCGAAGTCCTACTCATGTACCCCATTCCCCAGAGCAGGACTAAAGCTCACTGGGCTGTGGCCTGCAGCTGGGGCTGTGGCCTGCAGCTGGGACTGTGGAAGGGAGGCACTCAGGTGGTGCTGCACCTGATTCAAATAATAATGAGAGAAAAAGAAAAGGACTGTAATGTCATAAAATCGCTGCCCCTCCGACCTTCCCTCTTCTCCCCTGCTCTGTCCTCCTCACTGCATCCTCCCTTCCCTTGTCTTTCCATTGAGTTTATCCCATCCTAATTAAACCCTGCACCACCACTGCCAAAAAACACACACCCCACTGGCAGTAACATGGCGTTTGCTGCCATCACCTTGATGGTTATGGGTGTGAGTTATAGCCCTTCTCCCTACCCCGTGTGTGTCTGGTCTATTTAGAGTTGCTCCTCAGACCAGCACTGTCTATCACCCTCTATTTGTACCGTTCCCAGTACAATGGGGCCCCGATCTTGGTTGGCCACTAGGTACGACTGTAACACACATGATTAGTAGCAAAGGGGAAGAAGTTTCAATCTGAATGATAAAGGAACAGGTCATTTGTTTAAAGACCCCAAGGTAAGGAGGACTCTCTGCTGCACGGCATGATTTCATGTGACTAGAAATGTGGGGAACAAACATTCCCCACATCTCTTATGTGTGTCATACAGCTACAGAGTGACTGATAGGGTTGCCAACTCTCCAGGATTGCACTGGAGTCTCCAGGAATTAAAGATTGATCTTTAAAGATTATGTAACGGGAGGAAATCTCCTGGAATACATCAACCAAAACTGGCAACACTAGTGACTGACTCAGAGACAGGCTAATAAATGAGTCCCTTCCCCAGAGTGGGACTTTAACCTGATTGCTAATAACTGATGCAGGCCTGTGCCTGAGGGGAAAGGGAGTGATGTGATTGGCCTAGGTCTGGATTGACCCCGCTCTGATCAACTCGGGTCAGTTTTGCCAGACACAATCCGATCACCACTGTTAATTCTGTAGATTCAGTCACAGCTCAGTAGCGACGTGGCCCTGCCATCCCAGCATCCTGGCTGGGAGCATGTCCCTGGGAGCGGGGGGAGAGCAGAAAGATATCGGTGCCCCAAGGCAGCTGCTCTTCCCCTGCCAGTCACGCTCTCTGATGATGGACAATCTGAACCTGAGCTCACACCCTTTCAGTTACATCTTGGTTCAGGACTAGCTACAAATAGAGCCTGTGATTGTGCCAAGGGTCACAGGAGCGGGGGATTATGTGCGCTCTTTAGGGAGGTGACTTCTTCTCTTCTGCCCATTTCCTATAAACCCAGCAGGACGCCAGCCAGCGGCTCTCCCCAAAATACTGATGGAAATGTCTGACTGACTCAAAGCTCCCACTGCATGATACGGACACCTCACTGGGGGATGGAATCTCTCTAGATTCTCACGCAGACTGTGAGGTACACACTAGGCTGGCCAACCTAGGGAATTAGCTCTCGCCACTCAGGAGCGCCCTCTTCAGGTGGTGTCTTGCCCTCAATTATCTGCCCTTTTCCAAGCTCCACCACATTAGGCCCTGCATCCCTCCCAGCCCGCGGTGCCCTTCCCTGGGGTACTGCCCTCTGCTAGTGCCCCACTCTCTGAGTGCTGCCCCTCCAGGGAACTGGCTACCCCTAATCCCACCACTCGCCTCAGTGACCCACTGCCGTTCTTCACCTAGCCCCTTCCCTCAGGGGCAAACTGCAGTCTGAACTGGCCACTCATCATCGGCAAGGAGGATGGACCTGCTGCTTCTTCCTCCCCTGGCTTCACCTTCGCAGCCCTAGTACCTCCTCGAGGCCCTATATCAGGCCCTCAGCCTGGGAGTTGGTCAGGCCAGAGCTCCCCTAGCTCCCCCTGACCTTCCCCAGCACTGCTCTGGACAAGGTACCTTTCCCTGTCTAGGCAGCCAGCCCCATCACTTCATTCAGTTTTCTCATTTTTTTTTCAACAGTCACCCTGTGCAGCCTTGTACATCCTGCTATATCAGTCACCCTGGCCCAGTCCTGGGGATAAGGCTGACATTACTAACTTTATGTTCTGGGTTTAATGTATGTGTCCAAGGGGGTCACACACTAGGTTGCTACTGTCAGGGTGAATTTATTTCACACCCCATCCTCACTTCCTTCCATTCCCACCCACAAGCTTCCTGTATAGCACCCTCCATGCCCCTCTATTTCAGGGGCTCTGTGTGCCCCCCCAGACTCCCTCCTCCTCCCATACTACTCCCCCCCCCCATTTTCCCCTCCAATGCCGGCAGCTGTGTGACTCCCATTCTCCCCATACCAGGGGTGTTGTGTCCCCCATTCCTCACTCCCCCCCATTCCTCTCCCAATTGCAGGGGTTCTGAATGTGCTCCCATTCCCATATTTCCTCCCATTCTTCCTCACTCCCTCCATACCAGGGTTCCCTAATTTTCTCCCCACCAGAAGTTGTGTGTGCACTCCCATTACTCCCTCTCTCTATACCAGGGCCCCCCTTCACTCTCAGGCCAGGAGCTCTGTCTCCCCCCCATTCCCAACTCCCCCCCCCCATGCTAGGGGTTCTGTATGCCCCCTTCCCTCTATACCAGGTTCTCCTAATTCCATGATGTCTGGAGTGGCTCACAGCTGTAAGTGCCAATGTCAGGGCAGACTATCAGAAAACAGGGAGCCCAACATGGTGGTGTGTTTTATAATTAGGGTGACCATATTTCCCCCCCGTTCCCACACCTACAGGGTGAGGTGACACACACACACACATACCTCTCTCACACGGGTGTGTGTGTGTGACTGACGGACTTGACCCTTTCCCTGCCTGGTGCTCTTTTCCCTCTCCGCCCGGCTGGGCCCCTGGGTCAGACCTACCTCTCCTGGTACCTGGTACCACATCTTTCCAAGGCAACATGTGGACGGGGGCACGCAGGGTCACATGTCCCCCCCACCATTTCTGCCAGGGCTTGCACCAGAATGTGGCCTGTGCCCACCAGCAGCCTTTGGGCACTGTGCAGGAGGGAAGGGAGAGGAGCGGCTTTCAGCTGCAGGGGAGGAGGAGAGGGGAAGTGATGACCTGGCCCTTGTCGTTGCAGAGCTCATCTTGTCTTGCCCCCCACCCCCCCATGGCTGGAAGCAGCTTGTCCCTTCCTGCCCTCACAGCATCATAAAGCAGCTAACACTTCCATGCTGCTGCTGGCCACTGACAACCTAGATGCCTTCTGTTGTCCGCCCCCCCCCCCCAAGCTACAGCGTGGGCAGGAAGGGGTTAAGCCCTAAGGATGCATTGTGCACCAGGGCCCAGGGAAGCTGACTACAGGGGCTTCGTGAACCCAGCCAGAGAGGTGGCTCAGCAGGGGAGGGTGCCTAGGGGATGGAGCAGCCCCGCGCTCCCTCAGGGACCCAGCATGGGGGAGGGGGCAGGCAAAGAGGGTGCTAAGCTGGGGGGGCTGCTGTGAAGCCTGCAGGGTTGGGGTGGGAACAGGCTGGAAATTGCTTCCCACTCCAGTCCAGAGCTTAGCGGCTTCCCCGTGCATGCACTGCACAGGGCTCGGCTCCTCCTGGCCAGTGTCCTGGGCTGGAGGGTCTTGGGCTTTCCCAGGGTGCTGGCCCAGCCAGAGGCAGTGGGGGAAGGAAGGAGCCTGCCAGCCAGACTGTTGATAAGCACAGTGCTCCAAACAGGAGCTGGTTCTCCACACAGCGCTGGGAGTGGGATGCGTCCTGCCGGGGGCGGGGAGGGGCGATATGGAGGAGCAGCAGGGCTGGGGGGGGGGGTGAAGGGGCAAAGCAGGGAGAGGACAGTGAGAGGAGGAGCATGTAAAGGACTGATGGGTGGGCAGCAGAAGTGACCTGTAACCAGCCACTGCCTGGCACCTGCCTGCACTCCCCAGCCCCTGCAGCTCACAGCACATGGCCAGTGCTGGCCGGAAACGGGAGGGGGAGCAGGGCCTTACTGGCCGAGAGCCGACGTGCAGCAGGGGCTGCGCTGACAGACTAGCAGGGGAAGCGGCTGGCCCTGCGTGCTGCATCTTATCCCTGCCACCAGCTTTGCATCCCCACCCCCATGATTGGTCACTGGACTCCCCCCACCCCCACACACTCACCACTGGTGGGAGAATGGCTGGCGAGCAGGGATCCAGCCAGCAGCAGGGCACCCTAGTACTGATGCATGGGGGCAGACTGAAAATATGGGATAATTTGCCCATTTTTAAGAAAAAGTCAGGACAGCTTAAATACGGGATTGTCCCTTTAAAAACTGGACATCTGGTCACCCTGTTTATAATAAAATGTCACCAAACCAGTAACAAATATAAACTCCTGGATCACTGGACCAGTCTTACCATGGAGTTACAGACAGTCTCCTTAAGCTCTCCAGCCCATCTTACCACACAGACAAACTGCACTTACTGATAATGGTCACATAAACCAAAAATCACACCACATCAGGTTGCTCCCAATCCCAAGAAACCAATCATTACTCCAGATCAATTAGTACTCTGGATTTTACCCCAAGGACAACACTGGTATCCAATACTATAATTAACTAACTACAGGTTTATTAGCTGAGAAAAAGAAATGAGTGTTATTGAGGTTAAAGCAGGTAAAATACATTAACAGGTGGTATTAGCAGGAGTGTTGTAAGCAGACACAAGATGTAATTATTTCACTCTACTCTGCGCTGGTTAGGCCTCAACTGGCATATTGTGTCCAGTTCTGGGTGCCACATTTCAGGAAGGATGTGGACAAATTGGAGAAAGTCCGGAGAAGAGCAACAAAAATGCTTACAGGTCTAGAAAACATGACCTATGAGGGAAGATTGAAAAAATTGGGTTTGTTTAGTCTGGAAAAGAGAAGACTGAGAGGTGACATGATAACAGTTTTTAAGTACCTAAAAGGTTGTTACAAGGAAGAGGAAGAAAAATTATTCTCCTTAACTTCTGATGATAGGACAAGAAGCATTGGGTTTAAAGTGCAGCAAGGGAGGTTTAGGTTGGACAACAGGAAAAACTTCCTAACTGTCAGGGTGCTTAGGTACTGGAATAAATTGCCTAGGGAAGTTGTAGAATCTCCATCATTGGAGATTTTTAAGAGCAGGTTAGACAAACACCTTTCAGGAATGATTTAGATAATACTTAGTCCTGCCACGAGTACAGGAGACTGGACTAGATGACCTCTCGAGGTCCTTTCCAGTTCTGTGATTCTATGATTATGCGCAAACGTTATAAGTGTACTCTCTGTGCCATATCTAGATCATTGATGAACATATTGAACAGAACTGGATCCAGAACGGATCTCTGCAGGATCTCACTCGTTATGCCCTTCCAGCTTGATTGTGAACTACTGTTAACTACTCTCTAGGAATGATTTTCCAACCAGTTTTCCACCCACCTTATAGTAGCTAAAGCTAGGTTGTATTTCCCTAGTTTATTTATGAGAAGGTCATGCAAGACTGTATCAAAAGCCTTACTAAAGTCAAGATATACCACATCTACCACTTCCCCCCTATCCACAAGGCTTGTTACTCTGTCAAAGAAATCAATTAGGTTGATTTGCCATGATTTGTTCTTCACAAATCCTTGTTAATTGTTACTTATCACCTTATTATCCTCTAGGATTTTGCAAATTGATTTCTTCATTATTTGCTCCACTTTCTTGCTGGGTACTGAAGTTAAGCTGATGGCTCAGCTAAAGCAGCAAAACCTTCCTGGGGTAGATGCAGCTTAGACCAGCACAATAGCTCTTTTGCCAGAATGGTTTATACCTCTTCCCTGAGCAAAATAAACAGTACCGGCAAAAGGACTTTTTTTGCCAGTGTAAGTGCATCTAACACCAGGGCATTTGCTGGCACAGTTATGTTGTAAAAAACCACACACCTAACCAATGTAGCTATGCAGGCAAACCTTTTCTGTATAGACCTGCCCTTAGTGTACTTGTCTATTTACAAAATGTACATGAGCCCTGCTTCCTTGGACAGAGACGTCACCGACTGCAGACGGGCAACTTCTTCTTGGAGATACCTCAGCTAAGCCAGGACTGCCCTGTCCCAGGAAGTAGCTGACTGAGCCTCTGTCTTTCTCTTGGGTCTCACACCAAATTAACAGCCAGTCCAAGGAGAATGTTCTACACATACAACCTGCGTAATGATGGTCTGATTGCTTATACATCACTGACCCCAATGGAAAAGCCATTAGCAACTTTTTGCATAACGAGGGCTTATCATACTTGGGGTGAAGTAAATTGGAGGTTCTGCTATGAAGCCATTAGATGCCATGAACCCTTCGTTTTGCTACATTTGAATCTGCTGACCTCAATCGGGAATCTTTGGATTTAGTCTGGGGAGAGTAATCAGGCCTGACATACAATGAATTTGTATGTTTCCTACCTATTCTCGCAGGCCTATCCCAGTCATAGCACTCCCCTTCCACACAGGTTCTTCTGTTTGACTTACATTTAGATACAAAGGTGGATCAGGGACTTCTGTTTAGTTCCAGTCTCCTTACCCAGTTAGTCCCAGTCCTCCATGTTCCCTGGCTCCTAGTCCCAGTCTTCCTGTACTGAAAGAAAGGAGACTGGTAAAAATCAATAAAACCCCTGGTTAGCTGAGAATTACATGGCCAAAACCATGCTACTTCTCTTTTCCCCTAAGCCCTCCCCTCTTTTCTCTGTCCCAGGGGACAGCACCACCATCCTCCTGGTCACACAGCCCTTTGCTCCATCTTTGGCTCAGTTCCTTTGACCCACACATCCTGGCTGCTTCTTCTTGCACATCTCCAAGATTCAACTTTTCTTCTTGGCCCCCACTGCCAGAAACACTGAGGAGAGCAGCGTCCCCTGTAAGCACCAACCCCACACACTGCTCTCCTCCCCTCCCTATAGGCTCTGTCACTGTCTCACCCTGAGGAGCCCCTCCCTTCATGGCCTCTCAGCTGATGACTGAGCAGGGGCCTCTCTTAGTGGCCAGGAGGCTGGAGGTTGAGTTGGCAGGAAGGGAGAAGGTAGAGGAGCCTGGGGTGGGAAAAACGAACGGGGTGGGGGGAGCCACCCATGTGTGGGGAGTAGGGATAGTGGTAACCAGGCTGGGAGGAGGCAGAGAAATGGGGCTGGAGCCAGGAATCATTTCTAAAGCTGAACTGAGAGGGGCTGAGCCCCTGTAATTCAATGGGAGCGGTGTGAGTTCAGCACCCCTCAGAGGCACGAGTTCTCCCCACACACAGCCCCATTGCTCATCTGCTCAGACAAGGCCCCTTCATTCCCTCCCCTCTTTCCCCTGTCTGGTGACAGACTCACAGATCCAAACGTAACCGTCTCACTCCTCAACCCCGTCCCCTGGGGACTGTAACACCTGAGTTACTGTGACAAAGTCAAAGGGAGGCTGTGAAGTCACCTCCCCAAGGGGCTGTGAGTGCAGATGAGCCATGAATCGTGACCCCTCCAAGGGCCAGCCAGCTGCAGCCACAGCTTTCTTTCGTTTTCTCTCCCTCTGGCCATTTCTGGGAAACAGGGCTGCTGGATGAGGTCAATGAAATTAGTGTGTTTGCCGCATCGCTCTGTATGTTCCCTGGAGGAGCCATTTCCCAATTTCTTTAATGTTCCTTTATACTCTCTTCTTGATGTTATTGTGGACAATTAACTACATCATCACAGTGGTGGTTGCGATCTCTTCTGCACTTAAAGCAAGAGTTCAGTGTCTGGTTTACGGTATGAAAAAAAGTGTATCTACCCCCAAATTTTCAGCACATAGGGCCAGATTTTTAAAGGTATTTAGGTAGCCAGGGTGGGATGCACTAAGGTACCTCAGGCCCCGTTTTAGGCTCCACTGCAATTCACAGAACTCCCGCTTGGCTGCTGCCTAATGTTGCAAGTGCCCAAGCTCTCTGGGCACCTAAATTTTCAGGGTTAAGGTTCCCTTGCTGCCTGTGTGTCTGCCCCTGGGCATGTGCGCTGCTGCCTCCCTCTAGACATCTGGGCACCTACCTCTGGCCCAGAGCGATTCACAAATCAGGGGAAGATGGGTGCTCCTCCGTCTAATTCGCATGTGAGGCCTGATCCAATAGTTGTGGTCAGAGGCCGCCTAGATCTGCACAAAACAGCTGGGGAGGGGACGCGGGAGGATGACCTCCTTCCCAGTCTGAAGCCCAGCGGTTGCTGTACTCACCTGAGATGCAGGAGACATCCCCCCTCCTTCCAGTCATGTCCCCATTAGCCAGTGGAGGAGCAGAGATTGGAACAGAGATCGCTCGACTTGCAGGAGGGTGCTCTAACCACTGAGCCTCCCTGCTGCCCAGATTTAGCACCTATCTCTGTGAGGGGAGTGGCTTATCACGCACCCCTCTTCTCAGCACCCCCGTAGGCTGGCTCAGACATCTCCCCACCTAGCCTTTTGGCTTTTGTGAATTGCCATCAACGGCACCTCTCTGTCCCCATGCATTGTACTGGGAGCCTGGCACCTAACTCAGTGTTGTGGAGCCCAGAGATTTGATTGGCATCTAAAAGTTAGACCCTCCTGTAATGACCCCACATAAACCCCTAGCAGGAATACCGAGGATGTAGTTAGAATGTATATGGAATAAGAAAAGACCAAGAGTGAATGCAGGTATTTTGTACAGAGATGTTAGGGGCTTTCCCTTCACCCCCTCCCCTGGTTCTTGTCACTCAGACAGAGCGCAGAAGATCAGAAGTCGGGAGTGCAGGCACTGTGATGTTTATTGGGGTTAGTTCCAAGCAAGCATCTCCATAGCTCTATATGCCAGCTGAGTCTGTTTCCTCGTGTTCCATTCCCAGCTCTGACACCTCAGAGCATTTACCTTGTGTCCCCTGTGACAGGTTCAGTTACAGAGACCCCCTTTGGATTGTCACCTGATGTGCTGAAATTACCTCTGAGCCCGTTTTCCCTGCCAGCCTGGGCCCCCAGAACCCTGCCTTGTTGAGCCAGACACACTAGCCTGCTGCAACCTAGACCCAGGGTCTGGACCAGGCCCCCAGAGCTGCAGACCTCAACTGAAAACAGCTCAGCAGAATACCAGTCTCAAGCACTCAGCCATCCAGTTCCCAATAGGGTCTAACCCTAAATAAATCCATGTTAACTCTGTATAAAGCTTATACAGGGTAAACTCATAAGTCTCCGCCCTCTTTAACACTGAAAGAGAGATGTGCACAGCTAATTGCCCTCCCCAGGTAACAATTATTCACAATGGGTTTATTAATCAACAAAAGTGATTTTATTAAGTATAAAAAGTAGGGTTTAAGTGGTTTCAAGTAATAACAGACAGAACAAAGTAAGTCACACAGCAAAATAAACAAAACACGCAAGTCTAAGCCTAATATATTAAGAAACTGATTACATGTAATATCTCACCCTCAGAGATGTTCCAATAAGCTTCTTTCAGCCTAGACATCTTCCTAGTCTGGGCCCAGTTCTTTCCCGGGTACAGTCTTTGTTAGATCCAGCAGACATCTCAGGTGGTAAGCAGGTGTTTTCTTATGACTGGCCGTCCCCTTTTGTCCTGTTCCACCCCCTTTTATACCTTTGGCACAAGGTGGAAGCCTTTTGTCTGTGCTATGCCCCCACCCCTGGGGCAACTCAATTGTTTCTGAAGCCCCCTTAATGGCCTCCACTTAATCTGATTACATCAGTAGTACAAAATTTATACCTTATTCTCCTAACTCCGGACAGAGAAATTCTATCTCAGGCTAACAAACAGGCCTCTATACTAACAAGACCCATTAAACAGGGTGGATTAGCTGTTCTGAATATTATATGGTACTATCAAGCCAGTCGGCTGAGAACAGTGGTGGATTGGGAGCACTCTAACCCAGCCACACACTGGGTCTGTTTTGAACAAGGATATTGTGGCAGTGTAAATATCTCTAGCCTACCATGGGTTAATAAAAAAAAATCACACATCCAGAAATCTATACACATCATTTAGCAAAGGCTACTCTATGGGCTAGGGATACAACTAGAGATGAGACCTGCCAATGACACCCACTGCTAACAATCCAGATCTTAACCCCAATCACAAACCAGAGAGCTTTCAAGACTGGGAGAGCCACGGGATACAAACAGTTAGCTGGTAATTCATCTGAGAAACTTTTCTAACTTATTTAGACATCAGCACTAACTTTAATTGGACCACTCTCCCACACTACCAGTACTTCCAAGTTAGTCAATCTAATTGTCAGGTTTTCAGAAAAGCTGGTTTACGCAGGAAGCTAACATTAACACTAGTGATGGCATCTGGTCAATGAGGAAACAAACAATAACTAATGTAACCCCCACTTGTAGTGTGCCAGCTCCTGGGACTCTGGACTAAGCCTCTAGGGAATCATACAAGATCCAAAACAAAGCAATTTAGCAGGGGCAAGGGCAGGGGCACCAAGCATATTTGTATCTACTAGAGGCAATGTGTTGGGGGACACACAGGTCACCCCCCCCCCCCAATTTCTGCCTTCCATTTAGTACAGAGGTTTTCAAACTGTGGGGCATGGCTCCCTAGGGGGATGAGCCCCACTGTTTGAAAACCGTTGCTTCCTGCCAGGAGTCGGTCCACTCGGCCCCCTGGCTCTCTCTGCAGTGGGAGCTGGGGGGTTGGCTGGCTACCCAGCAGCCCTGCTTCCCTGCCCAGCTTTCCGAGCCACATTGCCACTGCACATCTTGGTACTCCCCAGGCAGGGAAAGCAGCCCAGCTCCGAGCTATGCCCCTGACGTGCTCTTGCCTCTGCCCCAAAGGAGCCTGCTGCTGGCCAGAGACGCCCCCTGGAGCAAGCCCATGGCCATAGAACCTGGCTGCCATGAGATATTCCCCGAGGTGCCCCCTGCAGTATTCTTCCCCCTTGGGCACCTGCCTCTCAGCAGCCCGGTCACAACCGGCAATGTGCCATTGTACCCAAGTCATTCTTCTCACACTCCCTGTGCACAGAGCAGAACCGCCCCTTGCTGCCCTGGGCTGCCCTGCCCCAGACCCATGGCTGCTGGGCTTATGGTCACCCAGCCCAAACTCTGAGCTCGGCTGCGTGAGCCCAGTGCCTGACCAAGTTCCAGGACAGGCAGCTAATGCTGGTAGGGTGGACTTGCTCCCACCAGCTCCAGAAACGGAGGCCGTGAGAATGGAGCAATCCCTAGGGTTTCCATATTTCAAGTTCCCAAATAGAGGACCCTGTACCCTCCCTCCAGCTCCCCTGTCTCCCTCTCTGCCCTCCTCCAACTCTCCCCCGCTTCTCCCACTGCATTCTCTGTCTGGGAACCTGAAATATGGTAACCTGACAACCTACGTGCCAACCCTTACACTGGTCCACATATGAGCTGGGAGGGGGAGGATGCTAAACTTCTGTGAGTTCAGGTAGCTACATTTCTTCTAATGGTATGTGATTCCCAGTAATCACAAGAAAGGCGTAGAGCCCGATCTCCTGACAGCATTTTACTTTCAGTTTGCAATTGACTATTTATACACCATGAGGCCAATCCAGCACAGCTGGACTTCCTCGGGAGCTGTGTTTGCTGTTGATTGCTAGAGAACAGAGGTAGGTGGCACTCTTCAGGACAATAAAACTGGAAAATTTCTTAGAACAAAAACCTCTGGGTCAGTCCTGGGGAGCCTTTCTCAGGGAAACTGCCTTGAGGCAGCGGTACAGCTGCGAGCAGCGGCAGCAAACAGGGCGGCTAACAGGGGAGTTTGAGAGGGAGTTCTCATTGGAGGAGAAGGTACCTGTATTTGCATCTGTCCTTGTTGTTCTTGTGTGTTTGTTTGTAGGGGCCGGCAGGGGCTGGGTGCTGGGAAGGACGCCGAGCCCTGAGTAGGGGGCGGGGCTTGGCTGATCAAGGGGCCCATAAAAGCGGCCGCCCAGCCAGGCAGCGGTACAGCTGCGAGCAGCGGCAGCAAACAGGGCGGCTAACAGGGGAGTTTGAGAGGGAGTTCTCATTGGAGGAGAAGGTACCTGTATTTGCATCTGTCCTTGTTGTTCTTGTGTGTTCTTGTGTGTTTGTTTGTAGGGGCCGGCAGGGGCTGGGTGCTGGGAAGGACGCCGAGCCCTGAGTAGGGGGCAGGGCTTGGCTGATCAAGGGGCCCATAAAAGCGGCCGCCCAGCCAGGCAGTGGTACAGCTGCGAGCAGCGGCAGCAAACAGGGCGGCTAACAGGGGAGTTTGAGAGGGAGTTTGCAGGGGGAGGCAGGAGGGTGCGGTGTGTTCTGTACTCCATTCCCCCAGGTGTTGTGGGCAGGGACCGCAGCAGCCATGAGCCAAGCAGCAGCAGGAGACAGAATGCAGATGGCGACATGTGGGAGCTGTGGTATGTATATAGTCCTAGCAGGAGACCTGGAACTAAGGTATGTGTGTATGAAGTGTCGCCTGATAGTGTTACTGGAGGAAAAGATTAAGGGGCTGCAGATGCAGGTAGATACCCTGGTGGAGTTTAGGCGGGGGTTTGAGCAGCTGATGGAGGAAAGGCAAGGGGGGGCTGAAGGAGAATGCCCTGTGGCGGAGGTAGAGGCAGAGGTAGAGGACGGTGAGAGGGGAATGGAGGGGGGAGAACATGGGAGGTGGAAGCATGTGACTGTGAGAAGTAGGCCAAGGAAAAGAAGGGCCAGTGAGGGGGGAATAGAACTCAGGAATAGGTTCGAGTGTTTGGATAATGAGGTGGAGGGGCAGCAGGTGGTGACTGAAGGTGGGAGGGTGAGGAAGAAGAGAAGAGCAGCTAGTCCAATAGAGAGAGGGGAGGAGTTGATGGAGACAGCACCAATTCTGGGCCCCGGGAGGATTCAGGAAGGCATAAGGGGGAGCATAAGGGAAGATAGGAACAGGCACAGGTCAGGACTAGAGGGATCGGAGACTAGATTACTAGATCGCACTGTTGCCAGGCAACGGCAGGTGTATGTGATTGGAGACTCTTTACTGAGGAGATTGGACAGGCCTGTGACCAGGGCGGACCCGGAGAACAGAAGGGTGTGCTGTCTCCCGGGCGCAAAGATACGCGATGTGGACCTGCGGTTGAAAAGGATCCTAAAAGGAGCAGGTAAGAACCCCTTGATAATCCTTCATGTGGGAACGAATGACACGGCTAGGTTCTCGTTAGAGAGGATCAAGGGAGATTATGCCAGGCTGGGGAAGACGCTCAAGGAGATAGAGGCTCAGATTATCTTTAGTGGGATTCTGCCCGTTCTGAGGGAAGGGCAGCAAAGGGCTGATAGGATTGTGAGAATAAATAGTTGGCTAAGGGAGTGGTGCTATAAGGAGGGCTTTGGGATGTATGGCCACTGGGAGGCTTTCGGGGACAGACACCTGTTCTCGCGGGATGGGCTTCACCTGAGTAGGGAAGGAAATAGACTTCTGGGAGGGAGGCTGGCTCATCTAATCAAAAGAGCTTTAAACTAGGAAGTTTGGGGAGACGGTTGGGAGATGCACAGTTAATCTCCACGCCAGATTCCAGTATGGAAAAGGTGAGTAAAAGGAGAGGAGACATAGCCAGGGAGATGAGATTGGACATAGGAAGGACAGGGGGGATGGACACAAGGAGGCCCGCAACATATAGTGCTGCTAATGGGAGACGGGCTAAACGACATACGTTAGGGTGTTTATACACCAATGCCAGAAGCCTAGGTAATAAAATGGAGGAATTGGAGCTCTTGGTCCAGGAACTGAAACCGGATATCGTAGGAATAACGGAAACGTGGTGGAATGGCAGTCAAGACTGGAACACAGGTATGGAGGGGTATGCGCTGTTTAGGAAAGACCGGAACAAAGGTAAAGGTGGGGGGGTGGCCTTGTATGTCAATAGTGAAATAAACTGTAAAGAAATAATAGTGGATGGATTAGATAACACAGAGTCTGTCTGGGCAATACTCACACTGGGTAATAGGACTACTAGAGCCTCTCCGGGGATAGTGCTTGGAGTGTGCTATAGACCGCCGGGATCGACCCAGGATATGGATAAGGAACTATTTCATGTGTTTAGAGAAGTAATTACTAACAGAAACTGTGTAATTATGGGGGACTTTAACTTCCCGGATATAGATTGGGGAACAAACGCTAGTAGCAATAACAGGGCTCAGATGTTCCTAGAAGTGCTTGCTGATCAATTCCTCCATCAAGTGGTAACTGAACCAACGAGGGGGGAGGCCATTTTAGATTTGATTCTGGCAAGTAGTGAGGACCTTGTTGAGGAAGTGGTAGTAGGGGACAATTTGGGCTCCAGTGATCATGAGCTAATTCGGTTTAAAATACATGGAAGGAGTAACAGAATTAAATCAAAGACTAGGGTTTATAATTTTAAAAAGGCCAATTTTAACAAACTAAGGGGACTGGTAAGGGAAGTGGACTGGGCAAACGTATTAATGGATTTAAAAGCAGAAGAAGCCTGGGATTACTTTAAGTTAAAGATGCATGAGCTGTCGGAGGCCTGTATTCCAAAAAAGGGAAAAAGATTACTAAGCAAGAGATTTAGACCGAGCTGGATGAGCGACCGACTCAAAGGGGCGATTAGGAAAAAACAGAAAGCGTACAAAGAGTGGAAGAGGGGAGGGATCAGTAAGGAAATGTACCTAAGTGAAGTCAGAGAATGTAGAGATAGAATGAGAAAGGCCAAAGGCCGTGTAGAGTTGGACCTAGCGAGGGGAATTAAAAGCAATAGTAAGAGGTTTTACAGCCACATAAATAGGAAAAAAGCAAAGAAAGAAGAAGTGGGACCGCTGAAGTCTATTGCCGGAGAGGAGATTAAAGACAATCTAGGCATGGCGCAATATCTTAATGAATATTTTGCATCGGTGTTTAATGAGGCCAATGAAGGTATTAGGGATACTAGCACCACTATAGAGGGGCATTCGGGATGGGGGATTACCGTATCCGAGGTGGAAACAAAACTTGAACGCCTTAATGGGGCTAAGTCTGGAGGACCGGACGATCTACATCCGAGAATATTGAAGGAATTGGCGCGGGAAATAGCAGGCCCGTTAGCGATAATATTTAATGAATCTGTAAACTCGGGGGTGGTCCCGTTAGACTGGAGAATAGCTAATGTGGTTCCTATTTTCAAGAAAGGGAAAAAAAGTGATCCGGGTAACTACAGGCCTGTTAGTCTAACATCTGTAGTGTGCAAGGTGTTAGAGAAAATTCTGAAAGAGAAACTAGTTGAGGACCTGGAGGGTAGTGGCAATTGCAATAAATTACAACATGGTTTTACGAAGGGCAGATCGTGCCAAACGAATCTGATCTCCTTCTTTGAGAAAGTAACGGATTTATTAGATAAGGGAAATGCAGTGGACCTAATATACCTGGATTTCAGTAAAGCGTTTGATACTGTACCCCATGAGGAATTATTGGTTAAACTGAAAAACATGGGGATCGATATGAAAATCCAGAAGTGGATAAGGAATTGGTTACTGGGGAGAATGCAGCGGGTTGTATTAAAGGGTGAACTGTCGGGTTGGAGGGAGGTTACTAGTGGAGTGCCTCAAGGTTCGGTTTTGGGACCCATTTTATTTAATCTATTTATAACTGACCTCGGAACCGATTGCAGGAGTGGGCTGATAAAATTTGCGGATGATACGAAGGTGGGAGGCGTTGTAAATTCGGAGGAGGACAGGGATATCCTGCAGGGAGACTTGAATGAGCTTGTGAATTGGAGTATCAGAAATAAGATGAAATTTAATAGTGAAAAGTGTAAGGTGATGCATTTGGGGATGACTAATAACAATTTTAGTTACAAGATGGGGACGCATTGGTTAGAAGTAACGGAAGAGGAGAAGGACCTAGGGGTTCTTGTAGACCGCAGGATGACTATGAGTCGACAATGTGACGTGGCGGTGAAAAAAGCCAATGCTGTCTTGGGATGCATTAGGCGAGGTATATCTAGTAGGGATAAGGAGGTCCTGCTTCCGTTGTACAAGGCGCTGGTGAGACCTCATTTGGAGTACTGTGTGCAGTTCTGGTCTCCCATGTTTAAAAAAGATGAACTCAAACTGGAACGGGTGCAGAGAAGGGCCACTAGGATGATCAGAGGAATGGAAAAGCTGTCGTACGAAAGGAGACTAGAGGAGCTTGGGTTGTTTAGTCTGACAAAGCAAAGGCTGAGAGGGGATATGATTGCTATCTTTAAATATATTAGAGGGATTAATACAAGGGAGGGAGAAGAATTATTCCAGCTTAGTATTAACGTGGATACCAGAACGAATGGATACAAACTGGCCGTGGGGAAGTTCAGACTTGAAATTAGACGAAGGTTTCTGACCGTCAGAGGGGTGAAATATTGGAACGGCCTACCGAGGGAAACGGTGGGGGCGACGGACCTGTCTGGTTTTAAGATAAAGTTAGATAAGTTTATGGAGGGAATGGTTTAATGGTAAAACATAGTAGTCAAGGAAAGCCAAGCAATGGTGGGTAAATAGTATAATGGCTAACGGGGTCGGGCTGGAGACTCTTGCCTATATGCTCGGGGTCTTACTGATCGCCACATTTGGGGTCGGGAAGGAATTTTCCTCCAGGGCAGATTGGCTGAGCCTCTGGAGGTTTTTCGCCTTCCTCCGCAGCATGGGGCAGGGATCTCTAGCAGAAGGGTCTCTGCCGATTGCAGTCACTAAAAGCAGGATTGGGGACTTCAACAGCAGAGTTCAGGGAAGGGGTAGGGACGGTTTTATGGCCTGCAGCATGCAGGGGGTCAGACCAGATGATCATAATGGTCCCTTCTGACCTTAAAGTCTATGAGTCTATGAGTCTATGAGATTCGGTGGAGTAAAACTGAATAAAGACCATTGAAAAGTGAGTAAGAGCGAAGTAAGGAGCTCAGAATCTGAACAATATTGATTGATGTTCATACTGTATCAGGGACCTACCAGCATCTGTCTGTTGCATCCATCAGAACAGAGCTTTAATGATTTGTGTAGAAATGCCAGCGATAAATGAGCCAGGGCATTTTACAACATGCAGAAGTGTCTTTGTGAAACCCATGTGCCTAACAGGGAGATATCTCATTAAGAAACCTATTGTGGGGGGGTGGGAGGGGGGAGAGTAGGAGTGGGTTGTATCTGAGTCATTGTTGCTAGGCACATTGAGCTCTCCATATCCAGTCGTTTTGGGCATGCTCCAATAGCTCCCTGTTGCTGGGGTCAGACTCAGTGAGGGGAAGCAGTCAGGGCAGGGAGCTACTTTACAAAATGCCATGTGTGTGGATTGTGCAAGTTGGGAGAGCCTGAGCCCAGGAGCAGAAAGCAGGCTGTTTTCCCTAACGCTAAGTATTTTGTAGCAAGTTAGTGAGAATGTTACCCTCCAACCGGAAAACCCTGGTAGTGTTAATTAGAGAAAGAGAAAATTGGGAAGGAAAAATCATTTCTTGTATTTTTAATTGTGTACTTTGAATGCTGTTCATTTTAGCTAAACTGGTTGAGTTAAATTGTCTCAACTAGTATAATTCACCAACTGTCCTTTCAATGTGACGGTGATCAAAGACTGTAACTGAGACTCAAGGTGAACTCAACCGAAGCTTTTGGGAACTCTGAGTTTCCTCTCACTGTGTTTCTATGGGGCCTGACCTGTTTAGATTTCATTTGTTGTCTTTATGTTTATGTATCACTGAAGATAATGTCTGGGGCTTATAAAGTAGCCAAGTTATCAGGAGCGCCGCCAGCTTTTTTGCCGCCCTAGGCAGCGGAAGGTCCCGCTCCCAAAATGCCACCCCTGACAGAGGCGGCGGAAGGTCTCACCCACGAAATTCCGCCGATGACTGGGGCAGCCGAAGATCCAGCCTCCGTGGTCGCCGCCCCCCGAATGTTAGTGCCCTCGGCGACCGCCTAGGTCGCCTAATGGGTTCCGCCGGCCCTGCATGTTATGTTGTAAAAATTAAGTTGTTATGGTTCTTTATCATAACATTTATAAACTTGGTACTTAATTAAGTTCACTCCTTCTGTTCTTTTGGGACTTGAATGTGGGGAGGTTGACCCTGTGCAATCCTTGCTGGAACTCCTTAGTCTGAATTCTCTGGCTCAAGCTCCTTTTCTAGGGGAGTTGGGGTTTTATTTAGGCACTGGAGAAGGACAATGAAGTGAACTCTTGCCCTCCCAAAGGTTACAATTTCTGCTACCAATGTCTGTCTTTCATATTTACCTCCTAGCATCCAAATTGTTCAAGAAACACCCTAATAATGACTAGAATCGCCACCCTGGTAGTGAGGTGTAAGCTAGACCACTATCCTTTATGGTAAATCTATAGAGTATTGTTACAGGAATATCTTACACTTGGACTTCATTAGCTGTGTGTTTATACAGACCCCCTTGTGCTAACAGTAAAAACAAATTCATTACCCATCCAGACCCCTCAGAAGATGTTTTATCTGTTTCATTCACATATTATCAGGCGTGTTTTAAATGGTTGGCAGCCTGAGCTCTTTGAGGTTTTGCAGATTTCTGTAGTACATTATGTGAGTGAAATTCTTGGTTTAATTTTTCTGGTGACCCAAAGACACAGGGGTTACTGTGTATTGAAAAAAGCAACAGAGGGTCCTGTGGCACCTTTAAGACTAACAGAAGTATTGGGAGCATAAGCTTTCGTGGGTAAGAACCTCACTTCTCTTGCATCTGAAGAAGTGAGGTTCTTACCCACGAAAGCTTATGCTCCCAATACTTCTGTTAGTCTTAAAGGTGCCACAGGACCCTCTGTTGCTTTTTACACATTCAGACTAACATGGCTACCCCTCTGATACTTGTGTATTGAAAGGATCCACAGGTTGTCTTTATACTTTACTCCTATAGGCAGATTACAAAGACTCCCATTACAAAGTATTTTCCTATTCCTATGTCTTCCTTGATTTTTGTATTTTAAACAATACTACAATTAATTATTCCTGAACTCAGCAGGTCTGTGAATTGCTGGGGAGGTCAGAATCAGAATTCCAATGTTCATTTCATTAGGTAAGTTGGAACAATTTGTTTTCAGGTCCTGATCCCAAAAACACACACACATGCTTACCAAGCAGGTAGACACATCAAATGGAGTAAAGTTACTTACGGGTGTTAGTCTTTGCAGGATTCTGGCACTAATTACTGCATGTCAGTAAATGCTGGTTTCTACCTATTGGTGTATCCAAAAAGCATTTAAACAGGGTCGGCTCCAGGCACCAGCTAAGGAAGCAGGTGCTTGGGGCGGCCAACGGAAAGGGGCGGCACGTCCGGGTCTTCGGCGGCAGGTCCCTCTCTTCCTCTTTGAGCTGCCGCGGAAGTGCCGCCGAAGAGGAAGAGAGGGAGCGAAGGACCCGCCGCCGAATTGCCGCCAAAGAATGAAGCGGCGCGATTTGAGCTGCCACCGAAGTGCCACCGATCGGCTTTATCTTTTTTTTTTCCCGCTTTCCCGCTTGGGGCGGCAAAAAAGCTGGAGCCAGCCCTGCATTTAGAAGCATGTTTTAATTCTAATGATCAATAGCTGAAATGTACAGAGGGAAAGTTAAAAGTAACGGGATGCACTCCGGTACCCCGGTATTCTCCATTGCTCTCAGCAGCTAGGAGTTGTACATCTACCCAAGCTGGGGATTACATGTGCTAGTTATGCTCAATCTAGCACCTAAAAATAGAAGTGTGGTCAAAGCGGCACAGTCGATGGCTCAGGTTAGTTGCCTGAGTACAAACCTATCCAAGCTCCTGGGTACATATTCAGGTGACTGGCCAAGCTGCTGCCAGCGTTGCTGTGACCACACTGGTATTTTTATTTAGTGCGTGAACTTGAGCAGAGCTAGCACATGTCTGCCTTCCCACACTGAGAATTACTCCTCCAGCTGCTGTGTACACACTCCCATATTGCCCCTTACTCCATCGTCCAATAAGAAATATGAAGATTTTGTCCAGTACATTGATTGTATTGCTGACCCTGACATGAATCTCAATTTCCTAGTTATTCCATTTTTAATAATGGGTGTCTGAATCTCTTCTAAACACCAAAGCAGTGAGCATCGAACCTTGCCAAGGGATACAGCCAATGTTTGGAATTTTGATTTAAATTGGAATCATGCGTGGCCAATGTGAGTCTCACCACATGCAAAATCCCACCCGAATACACTTATGAACTGTAAAACCAGAAAGGATCATCTAGTCTGACATCTCGCATAACCCAGGCCAATGAACCCACCCAGTGATTCCTCCATCATGGAACTTGTTTGAGTTAAAGTACATCTTCTAGAAATATGTCGAGTCTCAACTTAAGGACTGTAAGTAATGGAGAATCCATCCTATCCCTAGGCAAGCTGGTCCAATGGTTAATACCTCTCTCTGTTAAAAAATTGAGTTTTATTTCCACTCTGAATTTGTCTAGTTTCAGTTTACGACTGCTGAATCTCGTTCTGTCTTAGTCTGCTAGAGTAAGGAATCCTCTGCTGGTTGAGATCTGTTCCCCGTCTAGGTACTTATAGACCATGACAGAATCACCTATTAATATTTTCTTAAACTAAATAGAACTTTGCTAGTCTTTCAGTTTTCTGGACCTCAGATCATTCTTGTAGCTCTCTTCTGACCCCTTTCCAAAAGTTTCAACATGTTTTTAGATGTGTGGACATCAGAAATGCCTCACTAATACTCAGGGCCGGCTTTAAGCCGATTCGGTCGATTCCCCGGAATGGGGCCCCGCACCTAAGAGGGCCCCGCAACGTCCGGGGCTGCTGGCGGAGCGGGGAAAAAAAAAGCCGCATCCTGCTTCTCCCCCCTCCCTCCAGCGCTTGCGCCGCCATACAGCTGATCACCGCAAGCCTGGGAGGGAGGGGTGAGGAGGAGGAATGCGGCGTGCTTGGGGAAGACGCGGGGCCAGGGCGGCGATTTGGGGAGGGATCCAATGGGGCAGGAGTTGGGGCGGGGCCAGGGCGGAGTTGGGGCGGGGGGGCGCGAGACAATTCATGTCCCGGTGTGGGGCCCCGCATCTGCTAAAGCCAGCCCTGCTAATACTGTATACAAAGGGAATGTGTCCTCTGTACTCCTGTTTGATACACCCCTGCTTACATACCCAAGGATCACATTCATACTCTTAGCTACAGCATCACACTGGAACTCCCTATTCAATTGGTTTTTACCTTAAAGTCTGTCTCAGTGTCACTACATTCCTGCATACAATCCCCCATCCAAGTGTAACCTGGATTCTTTGTTCCTAGATGACCTTGCATTTGGCTTTATTAAAACACGTTATTCAAATGACAGCATCTTACCAAATGATCTATATCCGCTTGTGTAACTAGGGTGACCAGAGGTCCCGATTTTATAGGGACAGTCCTGATATTTGGGTCTTTGTCTTATATAGGCGCCTATTAACCCCCACCCCCTGTCCCGATTTTTCACACTTGCTGTCTGGCAACCCTATGTGTAACGGACCTGTTCTCAGCCCTGACTCTCTCCCCGCACTTGAAGTGGTACCTGGGCTGCTAGAATTGGGGATGGGAGGTTTGGACTGGCTTAATGGGGGAGCCCCAGCTACTGTTCCTCCTGAGCTGACAGTGCATGATGGGCTCCTGGCCCCTCCCTATCCCCTCCCTTTTCCTTTCCCCACTGTCTCCTGACCCATTCCTTTATCCCCTTTCTTTCCCCCTGCCTTACCTCCCACCCTGTCCTACCCCACTGTGGGCACTCACTGTTGTACAGAGACCAGGATGGGGGCCATGCAAGGTGCTCAGCACACACAGAAGGGGGAAATGACTGGCACTAGGACCCCGGAGGAAGCATACAGCTGTGGCGGCAATGAGCACTAGGCAGCTCTGTCCCAACTCGGCTCCCACCCCAGGCCCAGCTTTTGGGGAGAGGGGCCGAGCGAGCTGGAAACATTCCAGTGAGGGGGAGGTGCAGCCTGGGAATGACAGAGCCCCCACTCCTCCTCCAGCAGACGGAGCAGAGTAAGCCATGGGCAGCTCGGCCCTCGCAGAAATCAGGGAGCAGTGGCATATGACCCACTGTGCCGCTGTTACCCCGGGTTTTCAGATCCCAAAGCGGTGGTAACTTTACTGTTTCTCTCCAGGAGGTGTCAGGAATCGATACAGGGGGCACAGCTCATGCGTCTGATAAATAATTGGCATCACACACACACACACACACACACACACACACACACACACACACACACACACACACACACACACACACACACACACAGTAGGGTTTAGAGCATTTAAAAACATTTATATTTGCCTAAAAAGTCTGAAATGGTTCCAAGGCATCCATCCTTGCCCAAAGACAGCTTCCTTGGACTGCTGCAAAGCAAATTCTTTTGCCTAATCTTTTATAGCTAACTTTAAACAAAGCACATAATCTATAGTGAATTCCTTAATGGGTCACCAATTCTCCTACTTTCAGCACAACTATTCATTTCTTATCAAAATATTTCTAGTCATAACAATAATAAAACTTCCATATCAAATGTTGTGACGCTGTACCCGATAATACTTTATGGGAATATGACATAACTGGAATATGTTTTGTGCTGCCTGTGCCATCTAACATATCTCTGTAAAAGTTATGGTCTACTATATCTATTCATCCTATTGGTACACATAGATCATTTTGTACTTGAGGTTGAGAATATTGGCTGTGTACTGGCTTGATTTCTAAGTAAGCTTTGTGAGGCATTTGGTCAGCTTCTTTAGGAAGGAATTCGCAAGGTTAAGTACCCGATCAGGAAGCACTTGGGGAACAATGCATCTTGGAAGGCTCCAATCCAAATAAGAAGTCTTCCTGGAGACATTCAAGATACCATGTGGACAATGGCTTCTGCCTATAAAGACTGTGAGTCATGCATGGACATGTGACTTGCCCAGGTGACTCCAGAACTCCATTTTGGAGCTGGACTTTGCATAGGAGTGAGAAGGGGGTCTCCACCCACAAGAGAGAGTCTATTTAACCCCCTGGGAGACCCCTCCATTTTAGCTTCAGCTGGCTAAAGAGAGAGCCTCTCCACCCCCCAGGATACTTGGAAGAAACTGGAACAAAGGGGTGTGAGTGATTGCTGGACCCAGGCTAAAAGGAGATTAGTCAGTAAAAGGGAGCATTCTGGAACTGGTGAGGATCTTATCTGTATTCAGTTTGATTAGACATAGATTTGCGCATTTTATTTTATTTTGCTTGGTGACTTACTTTGTTCTGTCTGTTACTACTTAGAACCACTTAAATCCTACTTTCTGTATTTAATAAAATCACTCTTTACTTATTAATTAACTCAGAGTATGTATTAATACCTGGGGGAGCAAACAACTGTGCATATCTCTCTATCAGTGTTATAGAGGGCGAACAGTTTGAGTTTACCCTGCATAAGCTTTATACAGGGTAAAAGGGATTTATTTGGGTTTAGACCCCATTGGGAGTTGGGCATCTGAGTGCTAAAGACAGGAACACTTCTGTGAGCTGTTTTCAGGTAAACCTGCAGCTTTGGGGCAAGTAATTCAGACCCTGGGTCTTTGTTGGAGCAGACGGGAGTGTCTGGCTAAGCAAGACAGGGTGCTGGGGTCCCGAGGTGGCAGGGAAAAGAGGAGGCAGAAGTAGTCTTGGCACATTGGTTGGCAGCTCCTGGGGGGGTTCTGTGATCGAACCTGTCACAAATGTATCAGAGGTGCTCAAGACCAGGGGTGACCATCCAAACACTCCTACTCTCACAATAGATTCACTTCTTGTCCCAACCTCCTATTCTGAAAGTAATAACTGCAAATGGTTATTTGGCCTTGCCTCTCAGAGTTTAAACCTCAGGAGCCAAAAAATCTTACCGTGTTATAGGTGAAACCGCGTTATATCGAACTTGCTTTGATCCACCAGAGTGCGCAGCCCTGCCCACCCGGAGCACTGCTTTACCGCGTTATAGCCGAAGTCGTGTTATATCGGGTAGCATTTTATCGAGGCAGAGGTGTATTAAGATCTGCACACACAGACAATGAGTTCAGTGGGTTACTAGCGGGGCCCAGCATTGGCTCAAGGCTCTTGACCGAGACCGACCAATAATCTTCTCGCTGGTACTCTGTTTTCACTACTGATTTTGCCTTGGTATAAACCCAACCTCATATAGTTTCCTTCTGGTAGTACCCATGGTTTGCAAATGCAACGGATCAATCTTCCTTCAAATCCTGCATGTCAGCATCAGGAACAAAACATCCCCCACTATCTGAAACACCAAAATCACCACAATTGGATGTAAAGCCAGAGTAAAGATCCCTGTTGTCGGGGGAAGGTTCCCACCAATATCTTCCACCATTTGTATTCCAAATCTTTGCTAATCCTCTCAATTACTTGTGTAATCAGACTAGTAGACAGATGGATGGTGACAATAATCTTACATGCCTCTTGGTTAGTGGCATGTAAATAATTTCTCAAAAGGGGATGCTGAAGCAATATCTGTAAAATAATTACATTCATTCCAATGGGTACAAATATTGCATTTAAAAACAATGCTGGCCCTTATAAGAGGGCTGGGGCTAGAAGCCAGAGACAGACTTTCTCTAGCTTTGAGAGGGAGGGACCTGGCTGCAGGGAGCTGAGAGAAGGTACCTGGAGTGGAGCAGGGCTGGAGGAAGGCCAAGGGAGCTGGGGAGCTCTGGCCTGGAAACCCCCCAGGCTGCGGCCTAGTGGAAGGCCAATTAGGTACTGGGGTTGCAGGGGGCAGCCCATGGGTAGGCAGAGGCAACAGGTCCAACCCCCCCCTTGCCTATCATAAATGGCTTTTACACTGCAGTCTGCCCCAGTGAGCGGAGGCTAGATGGTGACTGGCAGTAGCCCATGCCTGAGGCAAGGTGGGGATAGAGGGTTGGGGGTTCCCCTGGGTGGGGAGACCCTGAGACTGTGGGGGTATTGCCAGGGGGCAGCACCCCAAAGACAAGGGGCACTAGGTCTTGGGAAGGATACGGAGGCCAGCGGTAGTGGGACACCGGCCTGCAGAGGGTGCGCTGGAGGCTGGAAATGCTAATTCCCTGACACGACCAGCAGGAGGCGCCGCAGGGGTGAGTCCCACCCCATTAGTTACCCAAAAAGTCTGAAATGGTTTTAAGGTCTGAAATGGTCAGGGTTGCCAACTGTCAGTAAATTCACGGACAGTCTGTAAAAAAGCTTAAATTGGACCTGTCCGTAAAAATTGTAAAAACATTTAGATATCAGTAAAAAAAACCACTGAGCTTTGCAGTGGCGCTAAGGAGACGCTCCCCGTCGGTCCCGGGGCGAGCTCCGCATCATGGGGCAGCTCCAAGGAGTCTGGGACGGGGGGATGGAGGGGAATTCTCCTGGCAGGGGCTCCCCCCAACTTGCTGCTGGCTGGCGGGGGGGCTGCTCTTCTCTGCCTCCGGCTTTGAACTCTTCTTCAGTGTCACTAGCATTAGCACAGCAGCAACTTTGGGTGGGCGTGAGTACAGCACACACCCCTGCCGGGCTCCCCACGGGCGGGGGAGGCAGGGGTTGGGGTACAGTGGGCCAGGCGTAGCAGCCTCCCACAGGCTCCTTGCCTATCAGTCGCAGCGGGGCAATCACTTGCTCCCTTTTATCCTTTTGAGCCATCTTTTATTATGTAAGAATGTGTCCATAAAGAAGTTTGGTTGTCCATAATTTTTTTTCTATACCGTCCCAAAAAATGTCAGCAGCTGGCAACCCTGGAAATGGTCCACAGGTTCCAGGCCTCAGGGAGGCTCTGTCTTCTGTCTGACTGCTGGGGAATTTAGCTGTCAAATACTTGTCCAAAGAATACTTCCTCTGACTAGTACAAGCAAATTTGTTTGCCTAATTCAGGGGTCAGCAACCTTTGGCACATGGCCTGTTGGAGTAATCTGCTGGCGCGCTATGATCGTCTGCAGGTATGGCCACCCGTATTAAATATTCATGAACGACAATATACTATCTCATATTAAATACTTCTCTAAGGTAAAATTCTCAAAGGCAAACATCTACCATAATATTTACTGAACATAAGAATTGCCAGACTGTGTCAGATCAATGGTCCATCTAGTCCAGTAACCTGTCTTTTGACAGTGGCCAGTGCCAGGTGCTTCAGAGGGAATGAACAGAACAAGCAGTCATCTCCTAGCTTCTGGAAATCAGAGGTTAGGGACACAGACACCCAGAGCATGGGGTTGCATTCCTGATAGTCTTGGCTAATGGTCATCGAGGGACCTGTCCACCATGAACTTACCTAATTCTCTTTTGAACCCAGTTATAGTTTTGACCTTCACAACATAATAAAAACACACCTACAACCCCAAGGTTGTTTGACAATCAAAAGAATTAAAAAATCATCAGTTATACACCACCACAAAATCATGAAATTTGAAAATAAATAAGTAAATAAATGATATTGGGTTCCTTTTATGTGCCTTTTTTCTTCCTGAACCTTCAGAGCCAGAAAAGTAGGAGCCTAAACCCCATAGAGAATATTGGCCTAACCTCATTCTTTTGCTGTTACCTCTCAAACAATTCATGTACCTAAGTCCATACCTACACTGCAAACTTATGTTAACTCAAGGTGCATCAGCATACAGTCGCTGTAGTTAGTATATCACTTGTGAGTGTGTCTACTTGGCTCCTTGTGTCAGTGGTGAGTGTGCTGACCAGGAACACTTGTATTGATTCAGAGATAGCAAATTGTGCCAGGAATACCCCCATCTGTCATAATTTTCTGCCCCTGGACCAATGAAAAAAGGGAGAAAAGGAGCAAATTGTGACTGGGTGGCAAAAAAGAACATCCATAGATGTCATTTGCTACTGGTAGCAAAATCTCTAGGTAGTGTTTTTTGACATTTCACCTTGGGTGTTAGGGGCGGGCAACTGTGGAGTCAGGGGAGGCAGCAGGGGCTAGGAGCTCCAAAACACAGTTCACCCAGGATGCCATTTTCCTTAAGGCCAGCTCTGTCCTTACCCCGTTGGTTGGATTAAACCATGGTGCTCCTGGGGCATTGACAGGATTTGTTCTTGCTGGGTTTCTGCAGCTCCTAAATTCTGTATGATTAAGTTTACATTAAGTACATTGGGGATGAGATTTTCCATAAAGCAGGGCACGTCCTGTGGGTTGGTGTTTGGATTCCTGGTGCATGCTCTGAATGGGGGAAGGAAAGGATGATGGGATCTTATCTTAGACACAAGAACAACATGAGAATTTTAACAGGCCTAAGTTGGCTTTTATCTGGTTTTCTTTCTAGGATCTTTAAATATGGAGAGTAGGCCCGAGAATCAAGACCACCTTGTATTCTCAGAAGACGGGCCTGAGAATCAAGAAGGCCCTGTGTTCCCAGATGATGGGCCAGAGAATCGAGAAGGCCCTGTGTTCCCAGAGGATGGGCCAGAGAATCGAGAAGGCCCCATGTTCCCAGAGGAAGGGCCAGAGAATCGAGAAGGCCCCGTGTTCCCAGAGGATGGGCCAGAGAATCGAGAAGGCCCCGTGTTCCCAGATAATGGGCCAGAGAATCGAGAAGGCCCAGTGTTCCCAGAGGAAGGGCCAGAAAATCGAGAAGGCCCCGTGTTCCCAGAGGAAGGGCCAGAGAATCGAGAAGGCCCCGTGTTCCCAGAGGAAGGGCCAGAGAATCGAGAAGGCCCCGTGTTCCCAGAGGATGGGCCAGAGAATCGAGAAGGCTCCGTGTTCCCAGAGAATGGGCCAGAGAATCGAGAAGGCCCCGTGTTCCCAGAGAATGGGCCAGAGAATCGAGAAGGCCCCGTGTTCCCAGAGGATGGGCCAGACAATCGAGAAGGCCCCGTGTTCCCAGGGAATGGGCCAGAGAATCAAGACGATCCAATGTCCTCCGAGAAAGGAAATGCCGAAGGTACTGCCTGATTAGCTTTGTATCTGTATCACGGTTTCTTCTGTTCTCCCTAAGTCACACAGTCAGTGTCTTGCTGAGCTCGTGGAGTAAGTCTTCTTGAAAGGCAGAATTTTCCTAAACCCATCACACTCTGCTACAACAGACATGTTTGTTTAAGTGATAAAAGATTTAAAATTTTATCCACTACATGCACAGAAGTTGGGCAAGTCCTGTGAAGTCCCATCTTATTCATCCCTTACCTCTTTTCCCCACTGTTAGACTTTTTGCTATAACCTCAAGTTCTTAGTCCAGGCTGACAAAGGGGAGAATGTGGGACTGCCAGTCACTCCTGTCCCTATTTGGCCCCAGCTCCCTTCCATATACCCCATGTGTTCTCAACTGAGCTCCCCCAACCCTCTCACCTCCCCTACTACCCATCCCCATTTATCCCCCTTCCCTCATTGCAGCCCCAACCCGCTCATCTCATTTCTCTACTATAATATTGGTGAAGCCTTTTTCTCTGGACTGAGTACACCATGAATTGGCTCAACTACTGTGTGGTCTTGGGTTTCTGAGCCCCTCTTTCTATGCCCCAGGTGAGCTGATATCTGGTGGGGTTCCTGCCCCCATGGGTGTCTGAACCCCACTCCCTGCCCCCTTCATGTGTGCCAGGATCAAGGGCCCCCGACCATCTATGTGGGACTGATCCCCCTCATGTGAGCCAGGTTCTGGAACTTGCCTTCCAGGTAGGTGGGGTTTGAAGCCTCACTCCCTTTCCCCCGACCCCTGTTTTGAGCTGGGATCTGGAGGTCTCTGCCCCCCAGGTGTGTCTGAGTCCCCCTCCTTCCTCCCTATGTGCATACCTGTATCTGGGGGACTGTACCCAACTGGGGGGAGCGCTGATCCCCCATATGGGATCCATTATGGGAGCGAGGTTCTTGGGGGATGCCTTACTGAGTGCTTTAAGCCCCTCTCCCTACCATCCCTGTGAGCCAGGATCTGGGGAAACCCTGCCCTGCTGCGTGAGAGGCTGAGAACAGATGCTCAGAATATGCACCAAGAACACACTGCTCAGGCTGGTGTGAGGCACTGAAAACAGACATGCCTGATGCATATCATGCAGCTTCTCCAGCACTGGAGTTGGGGACATAACACCCACTGACATGAGTGGAACAGTTCACACATCTCAGAGCTGTTGTTTCATGCTGGGTTCGTGTCCACGGGGTGCTCTCTTTCAGCTGAGATCATCTCATTGAGATGAATGGATCACTTCACACCTCTCTGAGCCTGCAGCTTTGAAGATTAAAACACAGCCTGAGCAAAAGTGGGAGAACCTTGGTCAAGGTTTTATTTTTTATTATTATTTATTTTATTGTGGAGAATTTTAATTTGAGTACAGCAGAATATTCAGAACGTGCTGAAACTGTTTTTGAAAAGAAAATAAATTATACATGTGAATGCTCACTGGGAGAGGTGATTAGGGGTTCAAGAGTAGGTGGGAATCGAGCAAATGGGGTTTGGGTCAGCAGCGCAGATTGGGGTATTATGGGGCGGGGGCTAAATGGGCAAGGCTGAGAGCTTCTTAATGAGGCTTTGATCTCTAATCCCTTTAGAGTCATTAACCAGGGGGCAGGGCTACTTAGGGAGAACAGGGGTCTAAAAAGTCAGCTCCCAAACCACCAGAGGCGCTAGCAAGCGAGAGTTTAGAGAGGGACCGTGACAGCCACATACACCTAACATTCTCTAAGATAACCCAAACAAACACACAAACAAACAAAACTCCTGCAGAAGTAATCAGATTGCAGGCAGCCATCCAGCAGCAGAGTGAAGCTATCGAGTTTATTGCACTGAGTACAGCATGTATGATTACCTGCCTTATGGGCAGTGGCATATGTGTGCCCTCAGTGCAAGGAGATCATGGTCCTCGGAGACTGAGAACGGGCTCTGGAGACCAGAGTGGCTGAACTGAAGGAGCTAAGGGAGACAGAGAGGTACATAGAATAGGTTGCAGGTCTCTTGAAACATCTAGACAGAACTATGTGCAGTGCTGTGGAGAAGCTGGTGGTGATAGTACATGTAGGTACCAATGGCATAGGGAAGGATAGGAGAGAGGTCCTGGAGGCCAAATATAGGCTCCTAGGTAAGAGATTGAAGTCCAAGGCCTCCATCGTAGCACTCTCTGAAATACTTCCAGTTCCATGTGCAGGGCCAGTTAGTCAGGTAGAACAGCAGGGTCTCAATGTGTGGCCATAATGATGGTATAGGGACAAAAGGGTTTTATGTTTATTAGGAACTTAAGTTTATTAGGAACCAAAACTGAACCAGACTGCTGGCACGTAAAATTAAAAGATCAGAGAGGAATTTTTAAACTAAGGGTTGGGGTAAAGCCAACAGGTGCAGAGGAGCACATGGTTCAGACAGAGACGTCTCTAAACACTTCAACCAAAACCACACAGTTTTAGGTAAAATATAAACCAGTTATCTTAACTACAGAAAGATAGCTTTTAAATGATTATAAGTGTTAGGCACAGAGGTCAAACTTGGTAACCTAAGAAATAAAAATAGAATCACAGTCTAAATTCTAACTTTAACAGACTAAGCAAGATTTGAATCAAACAACTTTTCTCACCCACTGGATGTTCCAGGTAGCTCTCAGTTCTCAATGCTCAGTCTGAATTCCCTTCTCAGCCTGGGACCAATTTCTCCAGTTCAAAGTCTGTGTCTTCCAGCTGATCTTCCAGGTGTTGAGAGGGGGGATAAGAGAGGCCAAGTGGTGATATCATCAACCCTCATTTATACTTTCTCTCTGGTTCCTAGAAAGATTCTTGCTATGATGTGGGAATCAGGCAATCCCCATCATGTACATGACCTCTCTGAAGAGTCTTGAGTGGTTTCTCCTTGATGGGCCATCAGTGCCTGTATGGCCAGTGATAGTTGTTCCTTTCATAGAATATCAGAGTTGGAAGGGACCTCAAGAGGTCATCTAGTCCAACCCCCTGCTCAAAGCAGGACCAATTCCCAGCTAAATCATCCCAGCCAGGGCTTTGTCAAGCCGGGCCTTAAAAACCTCCAAGGAAGGAGACTCCACCACCTCCCTAGGTAACGCATTCCAGTGTTTCACCACCCTCCTAGTGAAATAGTTTTTCCTGATATCCAACCTGGACTTCCCCCACCGCAACTTGAGACCATTGCTCCTTGTTCTGTCATCTGCCACCACTGAGAACAGCCGAGCTCCATCCTCTTTGGAACCCCCCTTCAGGTAGTTGAAGGCTGCTATCAAATCCCCCCTCATTCTTCTCTTCTGGAGACTAAACAATCCCAGTTCTCTCAGCCTCTCCTCATAAGTCATATGCTCCAGACCCCTAATCATTTTTGTTGCCCTCCGCTGGACTCTTTCCAATTTTTCCACATCCTTCTTGTAGTGTGGGGCCCAAAACTGGACACAGTATTCCAGATGAGGCCTCACCAATGTCGAATAAAGGGGAACGATCACGTTCCTCGATCTGCTGGCAATGCCCCTACTTATACAGCCCAAAATGCCGTTAGCCTTCTTGGCAACAAGAGCACACTGTTGACTCATATCCAGCTTCTCGTTCACTGTGACCCCTAGGTCCTTTTCAGCAGAACTGCTACCTAGCCATTCGGTCCCTAGTCTGTAGCAGTGCATGGGATTCTTCCGTCCTAAGTGCAGGACTCTGCACTTGTCCTTGTTGAACCTCATCAGGTTTTTTTCTGCCCAATCCTCTAATTTGTCTAGGTCCCTCTGTATCCGATCCCTACCCTCTAGTGTATCTACCACGCCTCCTAGTTTAGTGTCATCTGCAAACTTGCTGAGAGTGCAGTCCACACCATCCTCCAGATCATTAATAAAGATATTAAACAAAACCGGCCCCAGGACCGACCCTTGGGGCACTCCACTTGAAACCGGCTGCCAACTAGACATGGAGCCATTGATCACTACCCGTTGAGCCCGACGATCTAGCCAGCTTTCTATCCACCTTACAGTCCATTCATCCAGCCCATACTTCTTTAACTTGGTGGCAAGAATACTGTGGGAGACAGTATCAAAAGCTTTGCTAAAGCTTTGTGGCCACTGAAAGTGTGGCTGTGGGAATCTCTCAACCTCACAACATATTTCAGGAACACACAGAGAGCAATAGTTCAAAATTTCACATATAATGATAGTACACACAACTCAACAGGATATTAGTGTTCAACAGATCAAGACTTTTTAAATGATATCTCAGAAGGTACAAAACATATCATAATCATATCACAGTGGTGAATATGGGAGTTCCAGGGTGCTTTAATTTGTAATTTCCTGTATATATCTGTTTTTACTTATTTTAACACAACTATACCCTTCTTGTAATCTCAGTCCTGAATTGTCTAGCTTTCTGACCATTGTCTTTTGCCATTTCTAATGTTCTAATGAAAGGCCTTTAACACTCAGGTTGTTAATGAGGATTTTCAAACTTCACTCCGGTTTAGCAAGGCATTTGGTCTGGGGAATTTTAAGCTCTTGCTTTCCATGTTTGAGCCGATAAGGATTTGTTGGACTTGGTTCTGCTTTATCTCACAGCTCCAACCGGGGAGACCTCGCCAGCGAGGCCTGTGGATGAGGAAGCGAAGGAAGAGCCAGGCATCAGCGCTAACCTCACAAGCGCAGCTATGGGGTAATTCTTCTGATGGGGTATAAGTGTCTGAAAAGAGGGGCTAGATTCACAAAGAGATTAATGCTTTGTGATGCTCATATTACCTAACTTTTAGGCACCTAGAAAATCACCGGAATCCACGGCTATTCACAGAGCCTGGAGGAGGCACCAGGCTCCCCGTACAAGAATGGGGAGAGATAGGTGCCTTAGACTGCCATTAACAGAAGCCAGCAAGCTAGGCAGGGACTGCCTAAACTAGCCAATGGGAGACACTGACAAGTGGTGTGTGTGCTAAGCCCCACCCCCTCACAAAAATAGGTTCCTAAGCACAGGCTGCCGGGAGGGGCCCATCTCTACTACTCCTGAGTCTCAGCTGTGAACCCTCATTGAAACCCTGGAGGGGTTTGCTGGTTGTTACCAGCGGAGCTGCACAGGCAATTCTGCGGCAATGTCAACTGGTTACAAAATCAATCAGCCACCTTCACTGTTACTGAAACTGTTCTAAAAATGCAGCGGGGGTTGAGACGATAACGGGCTCATGTTGTGTATTTGGGGCAGCGTAGGAGCTCCAAGTAGAAGAGACTCTCTGGACTGTGACTGGCTAGGGTAGAGGGGCGAGAAGCACAAGAGCAGGCCTGCAGGGGAAGGCAACCAGCGTCCAGGGCTCCTACAATCAAGGAGATAAAGCAGACCCCACTCCTGCAGGGCTTAGAACCTCTGCCGGGCAGGCTCCTTCCCCTGTTGCATCCCTCCTAAAATTAACCCCGGTGAGATTTCTGACTTTAGGGAGACACTCTGTCCCCTTTATCCCTTTGAGTAGTGCCTCACTTCTAATATAAACCCAGAGATTTCAATGGGACTACTCACGGAGTCAGGTGCTACTCAGTCTAAGGGTATCCGCATCTGGTCCAGAGGGAACACTCATGAGAAGTAAACCAATGTTTCATATAACAATTTTTAAAATATCGTCTTTTAAAGTCACATACAAACATCAGAACACATTGCATAGAACACATGTTGGGAAATTATTGTATCCATGATAAATCTTGACTAGAGGTGAGGAAATAGACACAATTTTGAGTCAGCCGTATTTCCATCCTTTCAGCACGTGTTTTCCATTCACATTCATTCAAGTAGTCTTGAGTAGAGAGAATTTTAAGGGTGAATATTTATGGAAAACACATTTTAATGGTAGATTTGGTTGTAAAATTTGTGATTCACACTATGTTGCTTAGCAGATGCCAACCCCTGCTAACTCCCCCTTTCATCCTGTATATTTTATATAAAATGTCTACTCTTTGTTATTTATTTCAGTGTATAAATATACAAAACTAGACACTTATCTGAAAACTCTACACAAGTTGGTGTCCTTTTGCATAGTTGTGAAATGAACAGCTTATTTAACTTCTGTGTATTAAACCCAAGGCAGTGAAATTCACAGAGCTGGTACCTGGCTTCACAAACAAAACATTCTCTTTTCTCCCGGGGAGAAAAGCAACAGTATTAGTCCCTTGGTTCAGGTAGAAGAACCAAAACACTCTCTCTCTGGGAGAAGAGAAAGAAAGCTGGTCCCCAGTTTGGGTAGGTCAAAATTTAAACAGTCTCCTTCCCTCTCCAGCCGGGTTCTGGATATTTTCCTGTCCTTCTCTTCTTTAAACCACATTTTCCCAGCTGATTGTGAAGAAAAATTGTGCTTCTCCTTACCAAGAACAGGGGAGAGGGTGAAGGGAAAGCCCTCTAACAGACGCTAAATCATTGAATAGGCTGAGTGCTTCATACTGAGGAAGGCAGAATCCCAGATTGTTACTCGCTAAAGTGAATCTAATTCTGGCACCATCACAAATAATTTCTTGCTCCTTGTCGGAAAAGCATTGTATTTTTTTCATTATTACAGATCTCCTGTTTCAGTAACAATGGCCACTGGTGAGAAATCCTTGATTATAAGCAAAGAACGCAATAAACGGATTACAATTGTTCAAAATGACCCAGATCGTGTCTTGGATGATTCACTTGCCCACTCCATCATCACAGTTGAGGACTATGACAATATGAACAGAATATCGGATACAGAGGCCAAAATTAGAAAATTGTTAATTCAAATACAGAGCAAGGGGGAATTGGCCTGTCAGCAATTTCTGGACTGTTTAGAAACCATGTTTCCAGGCACAAATCAGGATTTACAACATTCTCAATGGGGTAAGTTGTTGGAGGTTTTTTTTGTTTTTCTTTAATATTTGTGGTTTTTGTGTGTGTGTCTCTCTGTGTGTGTGTGTGTCTTTCAAGAGAAAAAAAATGTAATAGTTGCAACACTGATCAAGGACTCATTTCCAAATAGATACAGTACATGTTTAATGGGAAAATCTATGTTATTGCAAAGTTATGGGTGAGAATTCAGTGCATGAAAATGATAAAATTCAAACATATAATTCCCAGACAGTTATTCTTGGCCTTCTTTACTTGTATGTGAAATGACATTTTATAGAACCTTTATGACAGACATTTAGCAACAGAACAGAAGGAGACACAAAAAGATCTTCAGGTGGCTAAAATTGGTGTAACTCCATTGACTTCCGTGGGCTTTGGATGAGGCCCTTTACATATAAGGAATCTCCCTCAAACCTGTGAAATCATTCAAAATAGAGGAAACTTTTGAAATATGACACTGTATCTAAGTACAGGATCTATGTATCCATTAAATAACGTATTGGTTTAACAATATCTACACTCACAGGAGGTCACCTGAGAACCCAACAGTTGTGGCCATGGACAGAAGGCAATCTTCCCTTGCTTACATCCAGTGCCCTCTGTATGCCATTCTACAGCCACAGAATTCCCCCTTTGCTGCAGAATTATGATCCAGAATCTGAACTTTTTCATTTAAAAAAAAAACATTTAAAACTTTTGTGCTTGCGGAGATAACCTTGAAAACGTGAAGTGCGAGCGAGTGTAACTGCTGTGGTGACATCTGCCTGAAACAACAGCTCTGAGAAGTGTGAACTTGCCCCTTGAATCTCAGTTGAGCCCCTCAGACATCGTGATTCCAGAGCCATGGAATCCCGCATTTTTCCAAGGTGCCCCAGAATTTAGTATTTTTTGCCATGGGGCTGGACCAGCAAAATGCCCTAAAAGTGGAAGAGAGCTAGAGATAGACCCGAAAATGAAGCCAGTTGAAGACCAATGGTCTGTCAAGGTTTGGCCACAGTTTCTGTGGCAGAGGCACCAACAAAGGCACAATGCTCCAAAGAACCTCTTTGGATTCTAACTAGAGTGTTTTAATGGTGACAGGGCCACCAAGGTTATGTAACATGGTACAGCAATGGAAGCACACCAAGGCAATGTAATCTGAGGTGACAATGGAAGTGAAAGACATCATTTATCAATGTTTCATATCTTACTGGGAACTGATTGGAGAAAAGTGATAGAATGCAGCGGGGAGCCAGAACCATAAACAAGTGCACAGCTCCACTCTAGTGCTCTCTGATCGGAAAGGAATGGGACTAAGAATTAACCCCGATCTCTCTTACAAGAGTTCAGAAGTCAGAATGCTACTGAGTCCATTGCATTCTTTATCCAAAGTGTCACGGTGCTGCGTTGTACCACTGTGTTAGATAAATAGGTCTTAACTCCTCACTTAACATTATGTTATGTTATCTCTATGTTATGTCCCCCTTTCCTCCCCTGCCTCCTGAATGCTGCAAACCAACTGATTGCCGGGGGCAGGAGGCGGGTGGAGCAGGGGGAAGCCGCTGATCTATGGGGTCTGCCAGTGGGCAGGTGGGGGGGGCGTAGGGGAGCTGATAGGGGGGGCTGCCAGCCATGGACAAAGCAGGCGGACAAACAACATTATTGCAGAACTTTAAACGAGCATGTTCTGCAAAGGAGCAGGGACGTAACATCGAAACAACGTTAAGCAAGAGGACGTTAAGTGGGGAGTTACTGTAATGAAATACAGAGGCAGTTGCAACGTACTAAATAAAACAAACACACAAAAACAGGAAGGGATTGAAGTGAATTACTCATTAAATAACTCATTTCTCCTCTTGTTTTCTTGCTGGAAGGATTAAATCAGGAATCTCAGACTCTGCAAGCCCCAGAGCAGGGGGAGAAAGGTGGTTTTAATCCACAGCTGGAATTAGACAGTCAACAAGCCAGAGAGCCGGAGGAGACACACCTTTTGAAAGGTAATTTCCTCTTATCACCCTTCCTTCTGTAGTGGGAGTGAACACCGTTAGAAGAGCTTGGCACTGCCAGGTGTGAATGGTGCTTGTGAGAGTGAAGAATTTTCATGGTATTCTGCAGATAAAATTGCTGAGATTCAAACCGAGACACCATGGAAAATGGTAGGTGACTTGGAGGCACAAATACAGGGGCTTCTCTGTATAAGCTTCGGCCAGTATTGCTCAGTGGGGTGCTTAGAGCCACAGCCTGTTAGTTGATCCCTGTTCTTCCTGGCCAGTAGGAAGCCACTGAGTGGAGTTCTAGCCACTAGACATCTCCTTCTGCCTCCATTTACCCCACACCTACTCTCCCCTCCCACCTTCCCCTCCCCACAATCGGGGCAACCAGATTTTTCAAGTGTAAATATAGGGCATCTGTACAGGGAGGAAGGGAGACAGTTGTTGGGAAGAAAAGAAATTCCCTGCTGCTAGAACCCTTCCCTGTATAGAAAAAGTGGCAGCAGGGAAAGGCTCTGGCAGCCCTCCATGCCAGAGACTTCCCTAGGTACTGTGAAAGGCTCTGGCATGGGGAGCAGCTGAAGCCTTTCCCTGCTGCTGCCCCTTGTAGTAGAAGGAGAGAGCCTGGGACATGAGGCCTGGTATGAGGCCTCAGGCCTAAACTAAAGTAGTACTCAGGCCCTGCCTAGTGCGGGGTATGCACACCTCTCTGACATAGTTAGTTACCACCCCCCTGAGGTGGTTTGTTACCACCCATTACCTTGTACATGTTGGTTCGATCAAACATCTCTATCCATCATACTGTCATCCTGACCTTATCTTAAAGGGGGGGTCTCGTTATCTTTGGGAGTGTGTTTGTACCATACTTGATATCAGGGTGTTCTGGTACCACTCTTCTGGAATGTGATTGCGTGAGTGTCCTGTGCCTAGCACTTCTTAGGAATGTGTGTGTTTTTGCAGTGCCAGTCCTTTTCTTGCGAAGTTCTGTGAACTTGAAAGTAGGTGTGTTTTTGTTACAGGGCCTGACTTTTGCTCATAGTTTGACTCTTGCGAATTTTGCTTTATATCAGCAGGGCCTGAGTATTACTTTAGTTTAGGCCTCAAGCCTCATACCTGGCCTCATGTCCCAGGCTCTCTCCTTCTACTACACTGGGGACAGACTTTAAGTTTGCAGTTTTCTGAGCGGTATGAGGATTATGGTAGGGTTAAAATGTCTCTCTGGTTGGAGGAAAAGAGGTTGTGCAGTGTTCATCTTTTAAGTTCTTTGCTTTTCAAGTTTTGTGTTAGCTGTGTTTTCTGTAGATCATATCTGATCTCAGCCCCTGCCTCCTCAGGTGGCAGGTCCACACACTCCCCATGTGCTGCACTGAAAGGGCTAGAGGCCTTGAGTCCCTCCTCCCCATCCCAACTCCGGCTGCTCTCTTCACTGTGCTTCTGGAGAAAAGAGGGGAAAGAAATGAATGTGAAACAAAGTATTTATTTGTCTAAAGAAATAAAGGAGCGGGCTCTAATGGGTAGGTCTTAGTCCCATATGCCCCTCCTTGCCAGTTACCATTATATTTTTCCATTAAGTTAGTACTCAAAGTTTACAACATGAACTGCCACATAACAAAAGTTTCTGTTTATAAATAATAATGGAGATATCCCATCTCCTAGAACTGGAAGGGACCTTGAAAGGTCATTGAGTCCAGCCCCCTGCCTTCACTAGGCAGGACCAAGTACTGATTTTGCCCCAGATTCCCAAGTGGCCCCCTCAAGGATTGAACTCACAACCCTGGGTTTAGCAGGCCAATGCTCAAACCACTGAGCTATCCCTCCCCCCTGTCTGGGAATCCCTGATTTCCCTGTTTGGGAATCCCTGTCTTCAGAAAGCTGTTCAGATCATCTTTTCATTTTGTTTTCCAGGGAAGGGGGAAGCTTTTCAAGAACTCCTTCGTAAGCTAGAACTACAGGAGCATCTGAGCAGGAAGCTCAGGGTGAGTGATGTCCTTGAAATCAGCCAGGAAAGTCTAAAGAATGGAACTCCAGAGACATTTGCAGATTTACCTTGGCATTTCCTGAGGAAACTGGTGGCTCTGAATATGATGGCCAGAAACACAAGCCTTGTGCACAGGGCAACTGATGATGAAGGAGGCAGTGAGGAGAAACAGAGGTTAGATGATATTTTGAATTTTAGTGACACTGACACCAGAGTTTCCCTGCACCCCCTCGATGTTCTCTGTGCTGTGCTGCTTTGCTCAGACAGTTTCCTACAGCAGGAGATCCTGTCCAAAATGTCCATGTGCCAGTTTGCCCTCCCTCTGCTGCTACCTGCCCTCGACACCCCCAAGTGCACCCTAATGCTGTGGGCCATGAGGGACATTGTGAGGAAGTGGAGGCCGCACTCCCTGGCAGAGAGCAGAGGGTTCAGAGAGGAGAGCCTGGTGCTCACGTCAATGCCAACCATTTCCTTTGTGCGGCTGGGGAGCTGCAACTTCTCCAAGTCCAAACTTCTCAATGAGATTCTCAGCCTCTCCCAGCAGCACCACGATTTCTTTATGCATCGGGACATGGAGTCTGGGAACGTCCCTCGGGAAATCGCAGATGGGCTGGTCGAGATTTCCTGGTATTTCCCTAGTGGGACAGAGAATTCAGATATTTTCCCAGAGCCCGTTGCGGTTGCAAACCTGCGCGGAGACATAGAGTCCCACTTGCCACAGTTCAGCTTTTTAACAGAGATCTCCTCAGCAGTGTTCATAGTTACTGAGAGCATCAACGAGAGACAATACACGCTCTTATCATCTCTGCAGGGATCAGCCACTAAATACTACTTCATGGTTAATAATCAGGCTGTGACGTCCAAGGAAACACTGGCATTCCTGAAAAAGTTGGCCCCAGGGCTGAAACTGAACAACTCACATGTGCTGCAGAAAGGATGTGCCACAAATGAGGCGGCTTATGTAAAAGCTCTGCAGTCTGCAATAGCAGCTGTAATGACGTCTTCTCCCAAGAGAATGAGTATAGAAGCCGTGGCTGAGACCGGACGTCAATTAGGCATCCAGGTAGATGAGGATAATAAGAAATGTCAGCATGCCAGTGAATATGCCAAGGAAATCACTGTACACATAAAAGATGTGGCAAAGTACAAGAGGGAAAAGCTGAGACTCCAAGGGGAGCCATGGAAAAACTTGGCTGAAGTGGAAAAGGAGCTGTGCCGACTGAAAAAGCAAGGAAACATCCCTCTGGAGAAATATAAGTCTCAACTGAAAGAGAAATCAATAGAGTTACGTGTTCAGCAGAATAAACATGACCTGACTGATGCTTTGATTACATTTATTACTGGACTAGGCCGACTGCCTCCCGAGGAGAAACATTACTTCCTGAAATGGATGAAGTTTGACCTGGATCACATTGCTCGGGAGAATATTTCTAAACTACGGGGTCAATATAAAGAGAAATGCAAAAACTCAAAAGACGACCCCAAAATGTTTGCAGAACACGATAAACTAATCTCTGCCAGTTCCTTAGGGGTGGAGCATTTCATGCGTGAGTTGGGGCAGTTCTATGAGGCTGAATGCTCCATAGTTCAAGACGGTAAAATGGCAGAAAGCCAAGGACAATTTGTCCATCTCCCAGGCATAGCAGCTGACCTGATGCTGGAAGGGTTTCCCATGGAGCTGATCGATGGAGATGTATCCAACATCCCACTGCAGTGGGTGACAGATGTTCTGACTCAGCTCCATGCCAAGCTGGGGGGAAGGTCCAGAATGTTGGTTATAACAGTGCTGGGAGTGCAGAGCACTGGGAAATCCACCCTCCTCAACACCATGTTCGGCCTGCAGTTTGCAGTGAGCAGTGGCCGATGTACTCGAGGAGCTTTCATGACACTCATTAAAGTGGCAGAGAACTTTCAGCAGGAGCTGGGCTGTGATTTCATCCTGGTGATAGACACCGAAGGCCTGAAAGCCCCTGAACTGGCCAAGCTGGAGGATAGCTATGAACACGACAATGAGCTGGCCACTTTGGTGATTGGACTGAGTGACATAACCATCGTTAACATGGCCATGGAGAATGCCACCGAAATGAAGGATATTCTGCAAATTGTGGTCCATGCCTTTCTCAGAATGGAGGAAATAGGGCAAAAAGCCAACTGCCAGTTTGTGCATCAGAACGTCAGTGATGTGTCTGCGCATGAACAAAACATGAGGGACAGGAAACACCTCCTGGAGCAGATGGATGAAATGACCAAAGCTGCAGCAAACATGGAAAAGAAATGCCGGGAGATGACATTTTCTGATATCATGGATTATGATCTAGAAAAACACAATTGGTACATTCCTGCTCTGTGGCATGGAGTCCCGCCTATGGCTCCAGTGAATATGGGATACAGTGAAAAGGTTTATGAATTAAAGAAATATTTGTTTGAATTTCTGAAAGGCTGTTCACAAAACAGATCCCCCAAGGACATCCCCCAATTTCTTGAATGGGTGAAGAGCATGTGGAATGCTGTAAAACATGAAAACTTTATCTTCAGCTTTAGAAACAGTCTTGTTGCTGACGCCTATAACCAGTTGTCTGTAAATTATGCAGAATGGGAATGGGGTTTCCGCAAGATGATGCATCTCTGGGTATCTGAAAAGGAAACTTTCATCCAAAATCAGCCACCAGATAAACTAGACACCAATGTTTTAACCAAACTAAAGAACGAGGTACAGAACAAACTGAGACAAGAAGCAGAGAAGATTTTGGATAATTTAAAACAGTATTTTGAAAGTGGAGCAGAAAATCTGCACCTGATAGAAAAGTACAAAGAAGATTTTAGGAGAAGTCCAAATGGTCTGAGGAATGAACTGGAGAGTTATTCATTCAGCAAGTTGAAAGAAGCGATTGAAATTAGAAAAGGCCGACATAAAACAGATGCTGTCCTGTCACAGTACAAGAGAAGAATTGAAGAGAAAGTTGACAGGCTTCTGAATCATTGCAGGAAAAGCAAATGCAAACTAAATAATGATGAACAGGAGAAAGAATTTGAAACCATGTGGAGAGAAACATTGTCAGAATTATCACTCATTCCTTTACAGAAACGCATCATAGATAAGGATGTGGAGTTCCATTTGAGAAGAGACCTAGAGAATAGGGGGAGTGCAGCATGGCAGATGTTAAAGGAGGCCAAAAGCTTGTCTACTTATAGAACACACAATTTCAAAATGAAAAATGAATACTTAGACTTCAGTGTGCTCAAATGTAAGAACATATCAGAGTCAGCTGTAAAAGCGTTGCAAGGTGTGAAAGAGTTCTTTACACAGGAACGCTGGCATAAAACAGAGGCTCTGGCTAAATCCTTAATAGATGAGTGCAATAGCTACACTGAAGAAAAGGCAAATGGCAAAGCAGATTACGATGATACTTATTGCAGAGAGTTGTTGCGGATGATTAACGAGCAGCTTCAGCAGGCTAATGTTCAAAACCTTCACATCAGCACTTGTTTTGAAGTTGACCTGAAGCTTCACATTTTGGGGGATGCAGCTCGGGCATTTCAGAAGATGCATGAAGAATTCATTACAGAAAATGACCCTCTGCAATGTCTGGGGAAACTGAAACCTCAGTATCTCTCCACATTTAAAGCTCTGTACTTAGAGAAGGATGAGTGTCAAGATAGAGCCTGGAATTTTTGTGATCAGTGTCTGAGACCTGCCCTGGTGGACTATGTGAACAAGAGACTTGGGATAGAAATCGTGGATGACATTCTCAGCAGTGAACAGTCTATTGAGTACAGCACACGGAACTTCTTCCAATTCTTTGTTCTGGAGAAGCTGTTGGAAGAAAATGACTTTAACAATTATGTGCAATACACAAGGAATTATGTAGATTTTATCAAAACCCGGATACAGAAACATGTGTTAACATGTTACAGAGAGAAGGCAAGTTTGGGAGATTTGGAAAAAAGGATTTTCTCCCCAATAATTAATAAACTCAGTGATGTTCTGAAAAACTCCAAAGGTGAGAAGACTAAGACAGTCTCTGCCTTTTTAGACAACTTTCGTGAAAAGCTGCAGCAGGATCTAGTCATTCCCAGGGATAGCTTAGAAGTGATACTGTTTAAAAACACAGCAAGTGCAGACCAATTTTCAGCTTTTATAGAACAGTTTATTCCTGATCTGGAAAAACAAGTTTTATCCACTTTTGAAAATCTGGAAATTCAGTCAAAACTCTCAAAACTTGCAGTGAAGCCCCAGGATGAGATCTTCAAGCGAGTGTTTGGCTGTGGGAAGCAGTGTCCATTCTGTAAAGTCCCCTGTGACGCAGGAACCCCTGCACATTCAGAGCATTTTGTAGCAGTGCATCGACCTCAAGGATTAGGAGACAGCCGGTGGGTAACAACAGAGATACTTACCTCTGATATTTGCTCCTCTTCTGTGGCTTCCAATAACAGATTCAGATGTACAGAGACAAAATGGGAACCTCATCCTTATAAAGATTATCGGAAATATTTTCCAGACTGGCGCATCCAACCAGATTCCAGCATCACGGCTTCCGATTACTGGAAGTTTGTTTTCAAGGAATTCAATCACCAGTTTGCTGAGGCGTTTGATGCTCTCCCTGCTGATCTCCCTGAGGACTGGTGTAAAATAACCAAAGAGCAGGCACTGGAGAGCCTAAAGGAAGCCTTTAAATCGAAGTAAAAAAGAGGCTGAGAAACTCCGTTGTGAGCAGAAAGTTACAGAAGTTAATTTTCTTTAAATGTGGCATGTGAAAAAATCCCATATCTTCTAAATATGTAATGTTGTTTCTCTCTTAATATCAGACACAGTTTTCAGCTTCCAAACAGATAAAGAAGCAATGCTTTTTCACATTTCACATCCCATAGAATTTATGGAAAATTAAAGATGATGGAAAGACCCATATGTGGTGTTTCTGCATCTTTGTCTTAAGGACCAAATGACCAAAATCCCTAATTTGTCCTCACCACTGCATTTTACTGGTGCAGTGATACCATGTAGTGACCTGCAAACCTCCAAAGAGCCCCCGAATACCAACCATCCACTTCTGCTACTTAAAGCATCAATGACCTCTACGTTTGTGGCTAATCTGACACTGAACAGTCTGGCCCTGATGCTCATCTTCCATGGGGAAACACCTGGGAGGGAAAAAGTACTTCAGAAACACCAATGAGGGAGGTTTGCAGCGTAACGTAATGGGGAAGGGAGGGATGCAGGCAGCAAACCCAACAGACCCTGAGGATTCAAAGGGAATCCCCACAAGCCCATCCCATCCCTGAGAATAGTCTTTCCATCTCCCCTGTGCTCTTCCCTCCACACACCCCTCACATGGGGCAGTAAGGCTGAGGCCCCATGGTGCTATTGGCTACTCCCTCTGCGATTGCCGGCCACCCTCTGCATAGGGGTGCTGTGGGGTGCAGCCAGGGTGGGCAGTTAGTGCTGCTAAGAAATCTGTGCTCCCAGGTGCAATGTCACGTACTGCCCTTTGGATTTATGTTGTGTATAAATTATCAAGAATTTCCAAAGAAAATTAAACAGGAGAAATGGTTTCCAGGAGAGAGACGAGGTTTGGAGAGAGGAGCATCCTGAATACAAATTATTTTCCGATTGATTTTCTGTGAATAAATGTTGCACCAGTTCGCTGCCATAGATGAAGGTTAAAACCGATCTGTGTATATTTTTATTCTCCTTTTGAGGCTGACATGGATAAAAGACATGTTTAAACGCGCATTGTTAACAAAATAAATATGTAGGGTGCCCACAAGATGTACAGCGCAGCCCCCACTTCTCTGTCTAGCCCACCTCAGTCCCACCACGGGGAGGAGCCTGCCCCTGTGGATCTGGACTGAGCTTTGCTGGCTACTGATGAGAGACATTTTCTCCATTTACATTGTGGGGGATGGGCGAGGAAGGGAAGTGGTGGATTCTGCCCCATCCAAGGGATAAAAAAACCCTAGAAATGTCACCTTTTGGCCAGCCATGCAACGCCCTTACACCCCGCTTGGTGCCATTTCTCTGTCTGTCTCTCTGTCTGTAATGGGATAACTTTTCAACGCCTCATCTGATCAATTCCAAAATTTCAGGCAGTGCCCTGGGCACCAATGGCCAGAACCCTTTTGAGTTTAGTAGAAATCAGTAAACCAGAAAGAGGAAATGGGGGACACATGAATTCCCTGCCATCGGTTTAGCACAGCTACATCTTCAAGCACCTCTGCAGTTGTCTATAGATCAAACAACCAGCTGATGGCTGGATTAATGCCTCCAGCATAACAACACCATCAGCTCAGCTCTGCCCATCCTCCCAGTGGAGTGTAAGATGTTGGCCACCTGAATGACTGATCTCCCAGAAAAAAATAATATGGAGGAGCGATGGAAGAGGGAATGGGGATGTATAGATGGGAGAACAGGGGCATGCACACAGCCCATGACATGGGGGGAGAATGCGGGACCCTGGTGTGAAGGGCTCACATAACTCCTGGTGGCAGATGTGAGACTTACAAAGCTGCTCAGGCCAGAGCCAGAGGCCCATTCACTTGTGTGTGAATATCAAAGGAGTTAAATGTATTAGTGGATATTCAGCCAATTCACTTGTGTGTTAATAGAGATCAAAGGAGATGTTAATTGTATTGTTTTCGCCTAACTATATCTTGTTGTTTACTATTACATTACATTTACATTATGCATGCCTGGTAATTAGATAGGCCTAGATCAAAGTGTGTGTTAATCTAAGAGTGTATTCAGATGTCAGAACTTCATGAAACTAATGGAATGTTACTTGTATTGTTTTCATTTATCTCTTCTTATTATAATGTAAAGGCAGGCAGTTATATTATGTCTAAGCTTGTAATTAAATAACTCATTGAATGCAAATGAAGAGTGCTAAATTCAAAGCAATTGGCCATTGTGTGAGTATGAACACTGCTCTGACTGTTGTGTGGAGAAGAAGCTATAAGTACTGATTCAAAGGAAGATCCTTTATCTCTGGACTGTTTGGATTCTAATAGGGTAGAATAACTAAACAGGAAGATGGAGATCCCCAGAGTTATTCTGGGTAGCCCTGAACTGGCAGATTACTACATCTCTGCTATCCTTTTGGGTTTACAAACTTTGACTCACCTGTTAATGTATTTTACCTGCTTTAACCTCAATAACACTCATTTCTTTTCTCAGCTAATAAACCTATAATTAGTTAACTATACAATTGGCTACCAGTGTTGTCCTTGGTGTAAGATCCAGAGTACCAATCAATGAGGGGGAAGTGACTGGTGTCTTGGGACTGGGAGCAACCTGATGTGGAATGATTTTTGGTTTAGGTGACTATTATCACTAAGTCCAGTTTATTTGCATGGTAAAATGGGCTGGAGAGCTTAAGTGGACTGTTTGTGACTCCCCGGTAAGACTGGAACAGTGATCCAGGAGTTCACATTTGTTACTGGTTGGTGAAATCTAATTAGAGACCACACCATCGGCTTGGGGTGACTGCCATGTTTTCTACCAGAGTGACCTGAGATTGGCACTCACAGTAGTGAGTCACTCCAGACAGCATGAAATTGAGGGGAAGGGGTTTGGGGGAAGGGGACACACAGAACCCCTAGCATGGGGGGGGAAGTTGGGAATGGGGGTCAGACAGAGCTCCTGGCCTGAGAGAGAAGGGGGGCCCTGGTATAGAGGGAGGGAGTAATGGGGGGCATACACAACTCCTTATGGGGGGTGGGAAGACTAGAGAACCTTGTTATGGAGGGAGTGAGGGGATATGGGGGGGGATAAGGGAATTCAGAGCCCCTGCTATGGAGGAGAACTGGGGACCCAGGCATAGGGAGAGTGAGGAATAGGGGACACAAAGCCCCTGGTATGGGGGCAATGGGAAGCACACAATGCTGCTGGCATTGGAGGGGAAAACGAGGTCCCTAGTATGGGAGGAGGAGGGCGTTTGGGGGGCACACAGAGCCCCTGCAATTGAGGGGCATGGGATGGTGGCGCACAGGAAGGTTGTGGGTGGGAATGGAGGGATGTGAGAATCCTCTGGTGTGTGCAATAAGTTCACCCGCCAGCAGCAACCGAGTGTGCGACCCCCTAGGACACATACACTAAACCCAGAACATAAAGTTAGCAACATCAGCCTTATCCACAGGCCTGAGCTGGGGTGACTGAATGGCAGGATGTCCTCGGCCGCGCAGGGTGACCGTTGAAGAAGTGACACAAATGAAGGAGGGGGTGGGGCAGGCTCGTCTGAGCCAGAGGCAGAGCTTTCCCAGAGCCATCCAGTGCTGAGGAATGAACTCCCCCAGGATCTAAAACGCCCATTGGTTCTAAAATCCAGCACCAACCCCACCAGCTTTTGTTTGAACTGCAGGATGGATTGTTGCTGTCACTAATACAAGCACCCAGCCCAGCAGACATAAAAAAATCACATGAATGTTACACTTGCTCACCCAAAATCCTACAGCCTTAGCTTTTCCCCTCAAGGTCACGCTACTACTGCTTCTCTGGCTGTGTCTGGGGCTCCTTCGCTCCTTCTTTGTGTCCTCCTGTCTGGGTTGCTCCCCACTCACCCACAGCCCCAGCGCTCAGTGCCCCAAGCCCTGCGTTTGCTACCTCGGTCTCCAGGGAACCCCTTGGAGCACACGGCTCCGCTTTTTTATGTTTATTTTTTACTTTTTAATTTACTGAACATTTCAAAAAAGTTGGTTTTGGTTTGACCCAAAATGATTTTTTTTTTTAAATCAGACTTTCCAGTGAACAAATAAATCTGTTCTTCAGGTGCTCGTTCATGCCCCTTTCATGTTAGGTGTGTGCACTGCATGGACAGTCACAGGATATTTTTTCCCTCAGTGGTATCCGCCAGGCCAGTTCTAGCACCCTCCTGTGCTGGTAAAAGGGGGCCCGGCCGGGCCTGAACCCTCTCAGTTCCTTCTTACCACCCATGACAATCACTAGAACAGCTCCTCCTTGTTCAGCAAGGTGATTGTCAGTGGTTCTCACTGTTTTTCCTCCATCCCTCTTTTCTTTTTTCCAAGATTTCTTGTCTTCAGTTTACTTTTTAAGCAGTTGTGTAAATAGTTGGATTCTCACATTTGTTTAGGGGGCGTCCTCCACTTCTGGAGCCAGATGTGCCCCGGTCTCCGAGCTTCAAACCCTGCGGCAAAACTATGCCAGTGAGCAACCCACACGCCCATCGGCGCCGACTCCGTGGGTGCTCCAGGGCTGCAGCACTCACGGAAAATCATTAGTGTTTGGTGCAAAGCCGCGTATCAGCTGTTTCGCTCCCAGTTTGTGCAGCTCCTGCAGCTCCCAGCCGGGCTCCCGCCTCCCCCACTGCAGGCAGGTGAGTCTTTTCAATGGTCAGGGCAGAGGGAGCTGGGCTAGGGGGACAAGTAAGGGAACAGGCAGCTTCTGGGCTGGCCGCGGGGGACTGGAGGGGCATATGGGGGCGTTTCTCGAGGACTGAGCTAGCCATTCTCAGCCTGTCCTGGTGTCTCCCCCAGGGCCCCTGCCCTCCTCCAGCCAGGAGGAAATGGTTGCAGACCCCCTTAGTGCTGGGCCGGGGGGACAAAGGATGTGTCTCCTTTAAGAAGCTCTTCTTGCATCTGATGACTAAACGTGGGCTTGGCCTGGCGCTGCACTCCCCACCCCACCGCGCTCTAGCCAGCCGGGTGAATCCAATGGCAAGCGGGGCTTCACTGCAGCCCCGGCCTCCGGTGCAGACAAGCAGCCTCCCCCATCACCTCCCCCAGCCTGGACCCGGACGGCTCCTGTCTGGCCACCTCCCACGAGGGCTCTGGGACCTCCCAACCCCGATCCCATTCCCCACGGTTCCAGACCAGGTCCCAGTTTGGATCGGGACCTGGCTGGGGCTCCCCCAACTCTTCCCCGGTGTGTGAGTGTGTGTGTGGGGGGGGGATGATGGGAGTTCGCTATGCACCACGGGTACTTCTAGATGCATCCTCCCTGCCCTATGCCAACCTGCTTTAACGCATCCTCTATGGTAAAGGTCGCAGGCATACATGGACCTTATGCGTTAGCTCATCACCATCTATCTAGGTGAAAGGTCCCAAACATATGTATGAGAACTTTGTCTTAGCTCAACATACAGGATGTGGCCTGCAGGTCCCTTGTGTTACAGCCAAAATATTCTCTAATATAAACCTATAAACCAGAGAGCGGCAGCTTCTGGTCAGGCACCTAGCCCAGAAGGCAGCACCACCGCCAGCAGCAGTGGAGAAGGAAGGGTGGCAGGGTATGGTATTGCCACCCTTACTTCTCCGCTACTGCTGGCATCAACACGGCCTTCAGAGCTGGATTCTTGGCCAATAGCCACCAGTCTCCAGCCACCCATCCCTGAAGTCAGTGCTGAAGTAAAGGTGGCAATACCATGACCCTCCTACAATAGCTTTGCTCCCTGACCCTCTTTTGGGTCAGGACCCCCATGGTTACAACACTGGGAAATTTAAAATATCTGAAACCGTGACAGTCAAGATTTTTAAAATGCTATGACTGTGAAATTTACCAAAATGGACTGTGAGTTTCGTAGGGCCCTAGGGATGAGATATATTCTGGAGGCTTAGTACAGGGAATGGTGCTGGAACTGGTAATATCTCTCAGTAGAGAAGAAAGGTTTTCAGTGGGACCATTCTGTGGTTACAACCAGATTTTCTAAAGTGTTCAGTGACCACCATTGGTAGCAGATTTTCAGTACTGCTCAGCTCACAGTTGTGGTCAGTGTTCGTTCAGAGCGCTGACAGATGTTGTTTGGCTGCGTGTGTGCCCCTGTGTGTGTACGTCTCAGCTTCTGCAGGTAACCGAGACAACACCCCACAATCAAAGAAATCGACAACCATGGATTAGCTGAGCAACGAAGGCACCCGAGCCCCAGTTTATTGTAGTGAAGCACAATGAGAAGCATCCTGTATCTTACAAGACCCTTCAAATTTGAGCACTCCGATATAATGGAACGGCTGGCTTAATCACTGGACGGACCTGCCAGCATCCCCTGGGCCGAACAAGTTGCTTTATTGTAATCATTATTTATACCCTACTACCAATAGGGCTTGTACTGCCCCCTGATGTGTTGCCCTCTGATGAGGTCATGTACCACCCTCTGATATCACCTAAGCCTACAAACGCCTCTATTTATCATGTCACGACACCTAGGAGGTCAGCAGGTTCTTCTTCGAGAGATGTCCCTGTGGGTGCTCCACTACAGGTGCTGGTGCGTCCCTGCGCCTTCGCCCGGAGATTTTTACAGCAGTGCTCATAGCGGCCACGCATGCTCAGAATCTGCCCCCCCGCTGTGACTCTAGGGTAATAGAACGCATGCGTGGCCGGTCTCCTCAGTTCCTTCTCAACCGTCCCCGGCCTGAGACGGAGCTCAGCAGGCTCATTAGAGATTCCTTCACTATTCCCTTAATTATCCTTTAGAAACCATTTTTCTGTCAGTTTTTTCTGGTTAAATAGTTACTTACCCAGTTTACCTAAAAAAAAAAAAAAAAAAAAAAAAAAATTTCCTGTCAGCCGCGGCTATGCCGGGCTCCACCGGTTTCAAGCGCTGTGCTACTTGTAAGGAGGCTATCCCGTCATCGGACGGGCACTCAAAATGTATAAAATGTTTGGGGGAAGGTCACATTCCCCAAAAATGTGCCCACTGCTCTAAACTCAGCTCCAGGGCACGCAAAGACAGAGAGCTTAAACTAAAACTGCTCCTGCTTCAAAAATCTATCGGGTCAGTTTCAGACCCAGGCATTGAAGCCGGCTCCGCTACCCGACACAGCCCCCCCCCCTCAAAAAAGATAAAGAAGTCTACGAAGAAGGGGCACTTTTCCTCACCGGGCAGGGCTAGGAGGCATACAATTTCTCCAGGCAGATCAACGATTTCTCTGCCTGTGATCCCTCGCCTCAGCACTTTTCATGAGGCAGGCTCCTCCGGAACAGCGCAAAAGCCGCCGGAGGCTTCAGCGCCGCCGAGAAGCTCCGGTGCCGAGGCATCAGGCTTCCAGTTGCCTGCCTCAGTGACGGCACCGTTCGGCACCGCGAATGAGACGGTGCCGACATTCCTCGGCACACCGCACCCGGGGCAGCCCGACTTTTCTCGCCCGGCACCGACCGCGGCACCGACGCCTGCGGGGCATTCTGACACTCAGATCACAGCCAGAAGCCCCGATCGCAGGAATGCTCTTGTGCAGCAGCCTCTATCGGCTCAGCTTTCATCTCCTGCAGGAGCTGCTTTCACACATTTTACCCAGACAGCTGATCTTCTAGTGTCACCTACCTTGCAGTCTCCGCTCATGAACGCATATTCTGTGGCAATGCCTGAGTCAGGATCTGAGCAGTTTTCCTCCAGTGAGGAGGAAGCAGATCCACAGGGAGTTTTTTTCCCCATATCATGACTCCCAGCCCCGGACCCAGAGCATTAAGGGCTATGGAAATACTACCTCATCCCACTCTCAGGACCATGCCCCTTGGGGGATGAACCCCTGGATGGCACCATCAATGCCCTACCCACCACCATGGCAATACTGGACACCATGGGCATCATACCCTCGGGAACACATGCCCCGTGGCCATTCGACCAGGCGCAACACTGATCCAGTGCCGTCTCCTAATACATACGCTAGTGACACGAGACGCCTGGCAACACAGCCACGCTCCCAGGATAAACCTAGCCCTTCTCCCGGTCCAACAGACCCGGAGTTAGCACCGGAGGAAGCGTTACTTCCCCTTCCCCCCACTCCCTCTGATGAATATACAAAATTCCAGGACCTCTTTAAGAGAGTTGCTAGTGCCCTGAACATTAACCTGGAAGTGGTTCCCGAACAACAGCATGAGCTGACGAACATCCTACAGCCCCCTTCTTCCTCCAGAGTGGCACTTCCAATTAACGCAGCCCTTTTAGAACCTGCTAAGTCCATCTGGCAGACTCCAGCGACAAGCCTACCTACCTGCAAGCAAGCGGATAAGAAGTATTTTATTTCTCCAAAGGACTCTGAATTCCTTTTTACTCACCCAGCACCAAACTCATTGGTAGTAGACGCTGCGAACCAGAGGGCTAGACAACAGTATTCTCGTTCTGCCCCACCTAACAAGGATAGCAAACGACTGGACCTGTTTGGTCGCAAGATCTATGCATCCTCCACCCTCCAATTTCGCATAGCTAATTATACCGCAGTCCTGGCAAAATACGACCATAAAAACTATAATAATTTAATGGACTTTATTGATGACATTCCAGAACAAAGAAAACAACAGTTCAGAGCTATAGTTTCTGAGGGCCAAGCCATTTCACGCACCGCTCTCCAAGCAGCCCTCGATGTAGCCAACACAGCGGCAAGATCTACCGCTACAGCGATAGTCATGCGACGGGGCTCATGGCTCTCCTCTTCCTTTTTTCCTCGAGAAGTTCAGAACACGATTGAAGATCTTCCCTTCGACGGTGACAAACTTTTTGCTTCTAACACGAATGAAGTGCTTCATTCAATGAAAGACTCCAGAACAACCCTCCGGTCTTTAGGTCTCCAGACACCTACGGCAAGGAGACGACAATATCGATACCAACCATACCACCGGCCACGTTATCCCGCATTTACACAACCTTCCCATAGACCGCAGGAACAGCAACAGCCGCAACGTCCACGACCAAGATTCCAGCGACGTCGCCCAAACTCTACAGGGGCGCCTCAACCCCCATCAGCTAATAGGCAGATTTGAAAACTTGGTCGAGGGTTTAGGAAGCAATGCCCTCACTCCAGCCGACACACCAATCTTTGGACACCGCCTACGACCTTTTTTCCAACAATGGAGGAGCATTACCTCCGACAAGTGGGTCTTAGAGGTAGTTACAATTGGATACGTCATCCCGTTCCTCTCCTTACCTCCCACCCACCCACCCTCCCCGTCCCTCTTCAGGGACCCTTCTCACGAGCAGCTACTCCTCCAAGAAGTGCAACATCTCCTTCATCTGGGAGCAGTAGAAGTCGTGCCAGAGCAACACAGAGGGAAGGGTTTTTACTCCCATTATTTCTTAACGGAGAAGAAAAATGGGGGATGGCGACCAATCCTCGATCTCAGGCGGCTCAACAGATTCATCAAAAAAACAAAAGTTCAAGATGGTGACCCTCAATACCATAATCCCAGCGCTGGAGCAGGGCGACTGGTTTTCTGCCCTCGACCTACAAGATGCCTATTTCCACGTCACTATACATCCGGCCCACAGACGTTTCCTCCGGTTTACCCTTGGTTCCACACATTTCCAATACAGGGTACTCCCCTTCGGACTATCTACAGCCCCCCGTGCTTTTTCCAAACTTCTAGCTGTAGTCACTGCTTACCTCAGGAGACAAGGGGTAATAATATTTCCGTACCTCGACGATTGCCTCCTCAAAGCGTCAACATTCGACGAGGCGCTCCGGTTCACACGACTCACAGTCGAGTGTTTTCTTTCTCTCGGCCTACAAATAAACAGAGACAAATCCACATTACGCCCCACCCAGCACCTTCAGTTCATAGGCGCAGACCTCGACTCTCGGACCGGGCTGGCATCGCTCCCACCCGATCGCTACAATTCCATAAAACAACTGACCACAACTATTCGCAACAGCCCTCAGGTAACTGCCCGAGACTGCCTACAACTACTAGGTCACATGGCCTCGTGCACTTTTGTCGTCCAGAATGCACGCCTGCACATGAGGTGCTTCCAAGCGTGGTTGGCAACGGTTTACAAACCGAATGTGCATTCTTTAAACAAGACTCTCTCCCTGCCTACTCCAGTCAAAGGCTCGCTACGTTGGTGGACCGTCCACTCCAACCTTTGTTCTGGAGTCCCGTTTCTTCAACAGGCTCCATCACGCATTCTGACCACCGATGCATCTATGACAGGGTGGGGTGCACATATGTCTCATCACACAGTACAGGGACTATGGTCACCAACCGAGACCTCCCTGCACATAAATGTACTAGAACTTCGAGCCATTCGCAACGCGTGCCGTCACTTCCTGCCACTAATCAAACACCATCACGTACGCATAATGACGGACAACATTGCTTGCATGTTTTACGTAAACAGGCAGGGCGGAGCTCGTTCCCATTCGCTGTGCACAGAGGCGATGAAGCTCTGGAATTGGTGCATTCTGAACAACATCCGGGTATCAGCTGCTTATCTTCCCGGGATCATGAACACCACAGCGGACGAACTGAGCAGACGCTTCCCATGGGACCACGAGTGGGAGATAGACGACAAAACCATTCACGAGGTATTCAGCATCTGGGGCTACCCTACAATAGACCTCTTTGCAACTGCAAAGAACAAGAAATGTCTCAATTTCTGCTCCAGAGCAGGACTGGGCAAACGTTCCCTGGGGGACGCATTCATGATCTCATGGCACCGAAACCTATTCTATGCGTTTCCCCCGATACCAGTTCTCAACAGGGTCCTGATAAAAATACGAACGGATCGAGCCAAGGTGATCCTCATTGCCCCATCGTGGCCCAGACAACCATGGTTTCCCTTCCTCACCAGAATGTCAATCCAACCACCAGTCTCCCTGCCGCTTATTCCGAACCTTCTATCTCAACAGCACGGTCGTTTTCTCCACCCCAACCTGTCCATGCTTCACCTCAAGGCCTGGTTCCTACGTGGTTCTCCCAACGCGAATTAGATTGCTCCGAACAAGTTCAGGAGGTGCTCCTACATAGCAGAACGCAATCTACTCGCAAGACCTATCTTCAAAAGTGGAAACGATTCACACATTGGTGTTCTGCCAAACACCTTTCTCCTACCTCGGTACCTCTTCCGCTTATATTGGACTATCTCTTGGGCCTTAAGCGAGCCGGCCTTTCTTTCAGCTCCATCAGGGTCCATTTAGCTGCTATTACAACTTTCCACGACAGAATTGATGATATGTCTGTCTTTGCTCACGCTACTACGAAGCGTTTCCTCAAGGGCCTACAAACCTTATATCCAGACATTAAACAACCAACCACCCCATGGGACCTTCATCTGGTACTGTCTGCCCTAACTCAACAACCCTTCGAACCCCTAGCCACGTGCTCCCTTTTACACCCCTCCATGAAAACTGCGTTTCTAGTGGCAATTACTTCTGCCAGACGGGCAGGAGAAATGGCAGCTCTCATGGCTCATCCACCATATACGATATTTTTTAAAGACAAGGTTACCCTCAGATTGCATCCCAAATTTCTTCCGAAGGTACACTCATCATTCCATATTAATGAACCCATACACCTCCCGACTTTTTTCCCGAAACCACATGCAAACTCCTTTGAAGCCTCAATGCATACACTAGATGTTCGCAGAGCCTTGTCATTCTATTTGGATAGAACCAAACCCTTTAGAAACTCCTCTAGACTTTTTGTCTCTATTGCAGAGCGCTCCAAGGGCATGCCTATTTCTACCCAGAGACTCTCGAACTGGATCTCCCAGTGCATCCGACTGTGCTATCAGATGAAAGGGGTTGCACCTCCAGATGGCATTAGAACACACTCCACTAGATCTCTGGCTGCCTCCATCGCGTTCTTACGCAAAGTCCCCTTGGCTGACATTTGTAAAGCAGCCACTTGGTCATCTGACCATACTTTTGCTAAACACTATGCCCTTATTCAAGGCCCTTTATCTGACATACGCTTGGGCAGGGCGGTACTCTCGACGGCGTTCCTACCAGATCCGAAGTCCCTACCTCCTTAGGATACACTGCTTTTAAGTCACCTGTAGTGGAGCACCCACAGGGACATCTCTCGAAGAAGAAGAGGAGGTTACTCACCCTGTGCAGTAACTGACGTTCTTCGAGATGAGTGTCCCTGTGGGTGCTCCACTACCCACCCTCCTCCCCTCTACTTCGGAGTTGGGGGGCCTCCGTGGTAGAGAAGGAACTGAGGAGACCGGCCACGCATGCGTTCTATTACCCTAGAGTCACAGCGGGGGGGCAGATTCTGAGCATGCGTGGCCGCTATGAGCACTGCTGTAAAAATCTCCGGGCGAAGGCGCAGGGACGCACCAGCACCTGTAGTGGAGCACCCACAGGGACACTCATCTCGAAGAACGTCAGTTACTGCACAGGGTGAGTAACCTCCTCTTCTGGTTCTCTCTCTGGTGTCAGGATGTTCTAGCGCTTGATGTCCCAGGTGCTCCTAGTGCTAAGTACAGGAGCCTGTGATTCCAGCCTAGCGGTGTTTGCTTTGCAGCCTCAGCTCCTTTCCTGCCAGTGGCTGTACTTTTCCACACACACGCACAGTCTGACCGAGAGGCTGGCGGAGTTATGCTGCACCTGTGAGCAGTGCTTGCTTCTAGCCGCAACTCTTGCTCAGGCTGCAGGCCCCATACTGGGCCTCTTGTTTCAGGCTCTCTTCCTACTACACCAGTTAGGACCCTCATGAAGGAGCCAGATCTGCCCCAGTGCTCAGCATCGAGCAGTTACCATTGAGATCAATGATTCTGGGCTCTGAATTTAAGGCCCTGACTGGCAGCTGAGCACTTTGGAAAATTGGACGACTTGCTGAAGTGCTGAACTAGTAACTGGTGGGTGGATGCAGAACTGTTTGGAAAATCTGACCGTTAGTGTCTTTTGATGCAACACAAACAAATTTGGTGATTCACAGAACTCAAGATAATGACACAGAGAAGTGACTCCTCCATCTTACTCCCATTTATTTATTCAAAATAAAGTCTCCACCTTTACATTCACTGAGAAACAAAACCTTCCTATCATCCTCCTAAAAGCCTCTTTCACCTCCTTGTTCCTCAGGCTGTAGATCAGGGGGTTCAGCATGGGGATCAACAGGGTATAAAACACAGAGATGATTTTGTCCTGGTCCATGGAGTACTTTGAACTGGGCCGCAAATACATAAAAATGACCGTTCCGTAGAAGATGGTGACGGTCATCAGGTGGGAGGTGCAGGTGGAGAAGGCTTTGCGCCTGCCCTCAGTGGAGCTGATCCTTAGAATAGCAACCACAATGTACACATAGGAGATGACAATGGTCAGGAGAGTAGATGTTATAATTACAATAGAAAAGGTGAAGTGAACAATGTCTGTGATGTGGGTGTCAGAGCAGGCCAGTTTCAGGATGGGGGGCACATCACAGAAGAAATGATTGATGATGTTTGATCCACAGAAGGACAAACAGAATATAAATAGAGTCTGAACTGTTGCATTTACCCAGCTGGCTAGGTACGACCCCAGCACCAGCAGCACGCAGAACCGCTTGGACATGATGACGGTGTACAGCAGTGGGCTGCAGATGGCTGTGAAGCGATCATACGCCATCACCCCCAACAGGCAGCACTCACAGGACACAGCAATGCAGAAGAAGTAGAACTGCAGAGCGCACCCAGTGAATGTAATTGCTTTGCTCTCCACTGCAAAGGCCATCAGTGTCTGGGGAGCGATGACGGTGGAGTATCCCACATCTAAGAGGGCCAGGTTACTGAGGAAAAAGTACATGGGGGTGTGAAGCCGGGACTCAATCCTGACTAAAGTGACCATCCCGAGATTCCCCACCAGGATGAGCAGGTAGATCAACAGAAACACCACAAAGAGCATGACTCTCAGGTGCTGGTTGTCCGTGAATCCCAACAAGATGAACTCCGTCACGGTGGTGTGATTCCCCTTCAACATTTATCCCAGATGTGCTGTTCCCCACAAGGGAGAAAGCGAGCATTACATGGAAAGAAGAGACAAATAAAGGCTCAGTATCAATTCCTTGGGGTCATTCTGATCATATACCATGTGGTTCTCTGGTGAGATCTAACAGAGGTTTAAGACTCCATTATGGGTTTTGAACTAACAGCCATGGGTCTCTTAGCTCAGGCGGTAGGAAAAAGAAAGAACTTTCTCCCAGCAGAGAGCTGGCCGGCCACGAAATGTCTGTACCAACTGTGGGCAGATTTGTGGTTCCAGGATTGGATTCCTGAGTTATCTCAGGACCCATATGTAAATCCATGGTAGAGATCCTCCTCAAATCGAGGGATGGCTAATGAATGATCGGGCAGTAGAGGCTTATATTCTACTAGATAGCAAAAAGAATGAGGAGTACCTGTGGCACCTTATAGACTAACACATTTATTTGAGATAAGGTGCCACAAGTACTCCTTGTTCTTTTTGCTGATACAGACTAACACAGCTACCACTCTGAAATCATTCTACTAGATAGAAGTCCCAAATTCAGTGCTTACTGCCAAGAGCTCACCCAGTGCTGTCTTATTACAATATAATTTATTATGACTAGATTCAAATACAGTTACCCAGGTTGATTAATTCCACCCCTGGTCAATGGTACTCTTTGTACAGCAAGCTATTAAGGTGAGGATATAGGACATAGGTGCTTGTCCACTTTCATTTATGGGGCCAGGCTATACAGGTTTCATACAATAAGGTACGTGGCAGGCAGGCAGAATTGTAGGAAAGGGATCCGTATTCACCATACTGAGTTGCCAGAGTTACACGATGAGCTTCTAGAGTATGTGTACCAGTAGCCTGGCCCCTTGTTTGTACTTCAGAGTTTCTGATGTCACACACAATTAACTCCCTCCTAAAATTTTACCCTATTTCTCCTGTTCCGCTCCTTATACCGGGGCCCCGACCTATCAGGCTATGGAATCGTTCTCACGCTCTTTTTGGCCAATTGTCTGTTTAAGTATTCGTACGCAGTGGAACAGCTTCATTCAGAGAGACTGAAGGAGCCCTCATCAGAATACCCCATAGCCCAGTGGTTGGGGCACTCTCTGGAGAGATGAGAGACCAACATTTAAACGTTTTATCCCCACAAAGCCGGGAGGGGGGAGAGGGATGGAACTTGGGTTTCCCACACCCTGGATGACTGCTCTTACCACCAGAATAAACGTTAGAAGGTTGGTGATGCCAGAATGAGCACCGACACTTCCTTCCCTTGCATTTCTCAAAAGAAGCCGCTTAGGTGCCGGTCTACAGGACCGTCCTCCTGGCCATCGATCACAAGCAGTCGGGACTCAGGTGCTGAACTCCTGAGGGACAGCGCTTAGGGCATTCTCCCATTGGCGAGCCCCCCACTCAGCATGCTGGCTTTTGTGGACCCCATTCCTAGTCAGCTTTCTCTCCTCCTCCTCCCCCCATGGCATAGGGAGCCCAGGGTCCTAACTCAGGTTTTGTGAATCCTGGAAATTTTCTAGGGACCTAAAAGTTAGGCAGTATAACACTGAGCATTCCAACGCCTAAGTCCCTTGATGAATCTGGCCTTACACATTTTCTTTGTTGGTTTAAATTAGAGCTCATTAGAAAAGGAAATTTCCATTCCAGGGGTATATCCAAATTTTGAAATTTGATTTCATTCCAAATAAGAATGAAATGTTGATGTTTCATACTTTACCCGGGAACGGAAATTCCGAACAAGAATTTCAATTCAGAAACATTGAAAAGATATTTTTGATAATATTGATTTTTTTCAGTAATATTAAAATAATAATGTAATGTAAGATATTTAATATAATATAAACGATTAAAGTTTTAATATAATATAAAAGTAAATATGAAATAAAACAATATGATAAACTCAAAATGAAACATTTTTACCTTATCAGAGCAAAACATTTTGACATTATAAAAACAAAATGAGAAAGTAAAACATATTTTGGTTAGACATGTTCCCATCCAAAATTTAATCAAAATCAACGCATTCCTGCAAAATGTTATTTTTTTGTCAAATGTGCATTTTCTGACAGAATTGCTCCATCCATTGTTTTGACCATCTCTAGTTTTGGTGTTTCTAAAGATTGTTTTTCAGGCTGTATATCAACGGCGAAGAAGTTAGACTGATGGCTTTTGAAAGTGCATCTCCTACGCCATGCACCAGAACACGCACTGGCTGTGACAATGGGAGGTTTCCCTAAAACACTGCTCCCCTCTTTCAGCAGTCTGCAAGCGTGACTAGTCCCACATCTAGAGGATATAAATCTAGGAACTAGACGGGGGGGAGTGGGAGTTGCTGATTCAGCTGTGGATAAAGAATGATGGGTCAGATGCTCAGGTAGCATGAATGGGAATCGACTTCCGTGGATCTACATTGACTGACACCAGCTGAGGATCCAGTGTTCTTAGAATATCTACCTCCAGAATAGTCCATCACCTGCACCGCATCACTGCCCAAAATTAATGAAACAATCCACATCCTTGATCTCCCCCAGACACACGTGGCAAATATGCCGACTGGACACATTTCTTTACAATCAAAATACATTTTCAAAAAAATAGAAATAAAAGTTTTAATACTCTGAGACGCCCTCTATTTTGCAATATGTTATTCTTACCTAAGTAATCGCTTCCCTTTCTCAGAATGCAAGCGGCATGGGCATCATTTCCCTTGTCACTGCTTGTTCTGCAACAGAAAAAAACAATATAAATGTGCTGTTCAGATAATCAGGACTCTGATTTCAGTGAGTCTGATCTCCACGTGAATTAGCTCTAAATGACAATTGTATCCACATGTCGGAACCAAAGGAGAAAATTTATACCATCTCTTTTGGAGCTTAAATGACAAACCTACAAGAGGGAGATGTCTGATGGCCTTGATCCCAAAGGGGATTGTTTTTGGAGGTTGGAGGGGTTGTTTATATTTGTTTTGGTGGCATATTGGGACAGAATCCTTGGAGTACTGCCGAGTCTGAACATGAGACCAGGCACAGGTGGGATTATTAGAACATCTTTCATGTCCCCTGGGAATAACTGCACATAATTGTGTTGCCTACAAAACCTGTGCAAACTCCCTGGTGATTCTTTTATCTCTTTTTTTCAAAGTGAACCAGCTATTTTTCTCAGGCAGGAACCTGAACAATCCCTCCAGTGGCTTGCACACTAGCCTGATACTCAGGAGACACGGTCATTTCCTTTCTCCATCACAGTCTTCCTGTGTGACGTAGGGCAAACCACTTAGTCTCTCTGTTCCTGCAAACTGGGGATATTAACGCTTCCCTACCTCACAAGGATGTTGTGAGGATAAATATATTAAAGCTTCTGAGATACTCTGGTGATGGGGCCATATAAATAGAGCTTAGCCAATAACTGATTTTTCACTCGTACACCTTGCAGGCTTCCCGTTCTCAACTTGAGAGAGACAAGGTGGGTGAGGTAATAGCTTTTATTGGACCAACTTCTGTTGGTGAGAGAGAGACCAGCTTTTGAGCATACACAGAGCTCTTCCTCAGGCCCGGGAAGGAACCAAACCCCTTTCCCACCACCCCCGGGAGGCAATGTAAATATTTATATTAAAAAAAACAGTACTACCTGGATCTTACCATTATTAGCCTCCAGTCCTTCCTCGGAACTGAAAAAGTTGTCTGAGCTGGTCAGGTAGTACCAGCTTCCCCAGGGCAATAACCATTCGCTTTGGCACTGGCCTGGCTTTCCTAAATCAAGGTTTGTGGCACTCGAGGGTTGGGGTGATCTCATCACACATTCTGAAGTCATCGTTAATCATCCCAGTTTTCAAAAATCATGCAATCTCACGACACCATGCTGGTTCTCCTGGACCAGAAGTGGCAGTCCATCCATGGGCATATCTTGGCAATACCGGCAGTCACCATATCTGTTCCATGGGGCCAGAGGAGCTTGTCAGTCACCCATCATGGTCAGCCATCTTCGTCATGTCAGAAAGTTCTGTCCAGATTCCACCCAGCATCTTGCTAATTGCCCATCCCACCACATGAACACTCGTCCCTCAAGAAGGAGTGTTAGGAGTGCGAGTGCCAATGTAGGATACTGGCTTGTAATTTCACCTGAGATAGTATTTTAAGTTTTGCTTGCCTGTTTGATTTATATATACACACACACACACACGCACACACACACACACACACACGCTCTTACTAATATGTGTGAATAAAGGGACCCTTACTATGGACAAAGGCAGACACTGTGTATGCTGCTTTTGCCTAAGCCAGATGGGTTTGTTCGTATAATGGGAACAGATAAGAGCAGTAAAAGTGTTACTGGGCATGGTGGGAGTGTAATATATGAGCGTACATTTGAAGACTTCCTCAACTCCTATCGCAAGGCAAGGTCAAGCAACCAGTTGGGAGGGGCAAAGGGTGATTGGGGGGAGGTAAAACACTAAAAGGCCAGAGAAATGCCTGCCCCTGACTGTAGCAAACCTCACTCCTTACCCCTCCCCTGGGGCACAAAAGGGGTGGGATGAAGACCCCCAGACTCATGACCCTCCGAAACGGAGCGTGACCATAAGTTGTAAGGGGTGGGACGGTGGGCGTGCATTGCAGGTATCATTATACCTACCGAGGAGGTGGGGAACAGGACACTGGGAAACAAGGTTCTGTGACCTCAGAGTTATGGGACATGTTTGCTGGAAACTAAACCCAATAAACATTGCATTATCTGCACTTTGGACTTCTGGTCAGCTTTCTGTCTGCATAACGAGAACCGGGGGAGTGAGAGGGTGAAGAGAAAACCTGCTAACAAGGAGCTGGAGCAGAACCACCATCATTCCATGTCTTCCACCCAGTGTGGCCAGAGGGAGAGATGAGCGGGTACTGCCATGGGCAAATGCGTAAAAGGGATGGGCCGTGGCAACTGCACTCAGAAAGGCAGTTCCTAGAGTGTCTCCTGTGAGGCACAGAACCCTGGGATACTGCCTCTGAAGTGGTAGCGCTGCTCTGGCAGAACAAAAGTGGCAGTGTGGATGCAGGTATGTGGTCTACACAGGGTTTTACCGCTCTCCAGCACAGTATATGTGGACACTACACGCAGGTCTGAGGAATATGCAGGAGCGAGTACACAGTCAGCTATCCAGGTGTGCACGGAAGTGTAGACGTAGCCAAAGGAGGGGTATTCCCAAAGCACAAAGGTGAGTTAAGCACTCAGCTCCCAATGAGCATCTGTGGGAACTAGGAATCTAACAGCCCTTTTGTGCCTTTGAGCCTCAGTAGCACCTAAATGTTGGACTTATACATCTCAAATGGCAATTAGTGACCTGACGTGCCTTTGTGGGTGTAGCTGAAACGTCTTAACGTTCTCTGACCCAAAATTCTGTGAACATCATCTTTGAACACATCTGGGGAGAGACTGTATGGCCGTCCATTGTATCCAGCAATGCCATCATGGCATCTCGTATGCTCCCTTGTGGCTGTAAAGCCCAATTTGCAAGGAGCAAGATTTTCTGGATGTCACTTAGAAATATGCAGGCTCCCGATGAAGACTTGGCATGATGCTTGACCATTTTTTCAATCAGTTTTTCTTGTGCGTTTTTCTCAAACTGTTTGATAGTTGTTGTCCTTTCAGGTCTCTCCTTGGCTGTGTCGTCAAACTTATCTATATTTATGTTACATGAGTTGAGATTCTGTTCTAGGTTGTCTTTGAAGCATTTGTGTTGACCACCTTGCTTGTGCTTTCCAAGTTCCCTAATCCTGCAAACACATGTGCATGTGCTTAATTTTACTCATGCGAGTAATCCAATTGACGTCAAAGGGATTACTCACATGCGTAAATTGAAGCACTCACATAAGAATGCCCAGGACTGGGATCTATGGTACTGAACTAATATGCCCTGGAGTCTATGGAAAGACTCCATTGAGTCCAATGGTCAATGCTCAGGCCCTTAATGAATGACAAGGGGGCTGGTATTGTTTTTTCAGATGGATTTTAATGAGAAGGGGCAGATATTTTTTTATACACGGCTGTTCTCCGGGAGAAGGTGCCCCCGTACAAACTGTCTCGGCTAATTTCTTAACTCCAGTTAAACTACAAATATGTTTACTTATTCATTACTCTGGTAGAGCAAGTGTTAAAACTGACATTATATCTGTGTAATGAGTCATATGTTGTTTTCCTAACTATTCCCAATACGTTTTCTTGCCTAATTAGATAATGACAGAATTGCTCAAAAAACAATGTTTTAATGAGGCCCACAGCTGTTTATTATAATCCATAATAATGGATGCTTTCTACAAAGTTCTCCTAACTTTGGGGAATTATGTCAACATGAACATTACCTGCATAACCAGTGCTGGACAATAGCATTTACTCTCTTTCCCTTTTTTCCCCTTTCAATATCTTCACTTTCAGGCCAAATTCATCTCTGGCATCATTCTTTTGTGCCAGGGCTACATTTGGCCCATTGTGTCCAAAGTCATGACAAATCAAACCAGGACACTGCAGGTGTGAGTCTATGATCCTTGCTCACATTGACTGGTACTTACTCATACCAGTAGCCTCAATGAGATCAAGTACTACTCAGTGCAAGATAGACTTAGGTTCCAAATAAACTAAAAAGAATTCTAATGCACACAAGAAAGACAAGAAGGGGCTTTATCCGATACATAGCAATATGTTAGGGCATCTCGAAACTATAGGCTCGATTCTGATGTCCTTTCACTGAATAGCCTCTTACTCTGAGATTGGTCTCATTGACTTCCACAGGGCTACCTGCTGAAAAGTTGTGGGTAAGGGTATCAAAATCTGCCATTAAAAAGGCAAAAAACGATATTAGGGAAATAACCAGAATCTCCTATTTAATCTGGAAAAAACAGTGCAGTCCTCAGTGTGTTTTATGTCAATGCAACATTAAGATAAATCAGTGTCAAAACTGATGGTTACATGAAACACAATTGGCCAGTGTGAATCAGCATCACTCCACTGATGTCAATGGGCCAGAAACCCCAGCTAACGTAACTCGATGGAGTGCCACGTCCATCCAGGTGGCTGTATCTCCAGCGGGTGTAAATCATCTTTGCTCCACTGAAATGAATTGTGCTCCAGCTCCAGTCCATGTAAGCTAGCATCACTACATTGCAATCCACGGGGCCAGTTCCCCAGCAGGTGAAAATCAGCATTAGGTCCATTGGCGCTAATGGGTGAGACCCCCAGCTTTAGTAAATAGGTGGAGCTCTACTGAAGTCATTGGATCAGAACCATAACTGGTCAAAATTGGTGTCATTCCACTGAAGCCAGTGGAGCTTCATACATTTATACAAGAAGAGGATCTGGCCCTTATGCTGATAGGATTTCCCAAAGCACATAAATGACATACGGGCACAAGCCCCTTATTGGGGCAGCGGTCTGGCTCGTTGGCAGATCATGTCCTTAACTTGTAACCTGGTGTAGATACGTAACCCACACACCTCCTGGGTGTGGTGCTCTGTCCCATCTGGTGGCCCTGAGACCACTTAGAGAGAGATTAATGAGTGTGCCCTACAGCCTTAATTAAGAGCCATGTGGCTTTTAGCTCATGTGGTAGAGGCTCATGCACTAAGCTGCAGAGGTCCTAGGTTTGATCCTGCCCGCCGACGACCGGGGTCCCCATCCACAGGGGCAAGTGTGAATTGTCTTATGGTCACAGCTTCCTAATCATAACCCTGCAGAGTGTGGGGAAGTTCTGGGGCAGACTCTTGTTCCATGACTGAACTAACCTGTAGAAGTTAAGAGTTCCCCTCTGTCTCAGAAACATAGGAATTGCCAGACAGGATCAGACACAAGGTCTATCTAATCTAATAGCCTGTCTATGACAGTGGCTTATACCAGATGCTTCTAAGGAAAGTGTTAGAGCCTCACAGAAGGCAGATGTGGGAGAATCTGCCCCCAACATTAGGTCTCCTCCTAATCTCCAATAGTTAAAGATTAGTTTAAACCTTCAAGCATGAGATTTAATCTCTCTCCCAAAAATATTTTCTTTTTATAACTCTTGATATTCTGCATATGCATATCAATACCCTATCCCTTTTTGAACCTCACTAAATTCTTGACCACAATTACTTCTTGTGGCAATGAGTTCCCTAGAATAATCATACATTTTGTGAAAATGGACTTGTCTTGATTTTGAATTTCCTAACTTTTAATTTGATTGATTTTTCTCCTGTTCTTGTGTTATGAGACCGGAGAAGAGATGTTCTTGATCTACCTTCTATAGACAATTCAGTCTCCACCAATTGGAGAATGAAAACAATGGTATATTAGGCGATGGGCTGTTTCCATCTTGGCATCTTGTCAGAGGCCCATGCAGTGGTTATTCTGACATTGTTTAATCAGTTCTCCCTAAGAATCATCTGCATTGTCAACTTTGTCCATTACCCTCCTTGACTTTTTATACTTTTTATAAGCCCATATCTGAGTCTGCACTGGAATCAGAGTGAATTTCACATGATCTGCGAGTTTCATGGAAATATTTTCCACATACTAGGCCCTGAGTTCTCTCTCTGATCCCACATGATTGAGATGTGCTGTTCTCTGCAGTCCTGGCCTCCTTAAAATTCTGTAACAGTAGTGCTGGAATGGAGATTCTGTGATCTTAGCACACTGGGAGTTGAGCACAGTCTAATGAGAGAGAATATAAAATGTATGGACCTGTATATTTAACAGTGTCCTCTATTGAGATGCAATTTCAGAACAGCTCAGGTATTTGTATGATTTCAGCATCCTTTTACTTGAGTTTCAATCTACAGAGGGCACCCAACCTAAAGCACTAATGGTAACTGCAATTCACCTTTAAATCAAGTATAAGAGGCCTGTGATTGACAAACAGAATCTCTTGCGGTCTGGCCTTACTGATTACAATAAACTGCAGACACCCTCTCAGTAGAATGCTGGAAATGTGCGACTCCCATAATAACCCAGTGGTCGGTGGATTGAAACCAGGGTCAGCTAGCCCTGGCCTGTTTCTTATTTATGGGTATAAAATGGCCATGAATAAAGTTAGTCTGGAAAGTGGAAGAAGGTTTCGAACCATCAGAGGAGTGACGTTCAGGAACAACCTCCCTCTACAGCTAGTGGAGTTATACAACCTAACTAGATTTGAAGTGGAGCTGAATAAGTTTATGAATGGGATTTTATCATGTTGCTGCCTGCAACAGCAGTAGACTGGACTCAGTGACCTGGCGGGGGGGGGGGGGGGGGGTTGTCACTTCCTGTCCTATGTTCCTATTGCAATTGCCAGTATTAATGAGCCCGCATTATGCACCATCATTTTTGGTGCAATCAGAGAAATCAGGATGGTGACACAGAGAACTTGCCCTTCTTTCAGAGCTGTTTATTGATTTTTTTTAAAAAATCAGTAATGATATTTATTGAGAAAATATCTTCCTGTAGATCATCTTTCTAATGGCGTCCTTCACCTCCTTGTTTCTCAGGCTGTAGATCAGGGGGAACACGGAGATGATGTTGTCTTGGTCCAAGGTGTAGCCAGAACCGGGTCATAAATACATAAAATCAGAGTACTGTAGAAGGTAGTGACAGCTGTCAGATGAGAGGCACAGGTACAGAAAGGGCTGAGTCTCCCTTAACAGAGTGGATCTTCAGGATGGTGTAGTAAGAAGATGGCCTAAAACATAAGGTCGTGTATCAGAGGCCTGAGGCCTGAGCTAAAGTAATCAAAACTTTGCAGCTATAAAGCAAAGCCAAGCTGTGAGCAAGAGGCAGGCCCCGTTCACAAAATCTGGCAAGAACAGGGCTGACATTGCAGAAACACACATGCTTAAGTAGTGCTAGGCACAGAAATATATACACCAACACATTCCAGAAAGATGGCATCAGAACACCTTGATACCAAACATATTCCCCAGAGATAACAGGAACATGCTGACCCATCTTAAGGATAAGGTCAGGATTATATCATGATGGATAGAGATGTTTTAATCAAACCAACATGTACAAGGTAATGGGCAGCCCTTGGATCCATCAATGGGTGGCACCCTAATACGTCAGAGGGTGTCACTCTGATATGTCAGGGGCAATACGTAACTTGTTTGTATTGGTGTATAAAGTTGTATCTCAGAGGGAGTGTCTTTGGCCAGCCTAGGGAGCAGTGGAAAGTCATGCCACTGACTGAGCTGCGTCCATTGTCACGAGCATACATGTCTTACTCTCCATCCAGGCGCTATTACCAGGCTTTGTTGACAGTAAACCTGGCCGGGTGCCTTTGCTGAAAATCAAATCTGTGGATTTATTGGGCTGTTTAATTGAGGTCTTCTGTTTCCACTATCTGCACAGAGCTAGGACAGCACACTGAAAGAACACACACCCAGCCAACATCTGACCACAGATGGCTATGAGGATGTACATATAAGAGACTAGAACAGCTAGGATAGTAATCATGACAAATATAGTCGACAAGGTGAAATGAATAACATCTGTGTGGTGTATGTCAGAGCAGGACAGGTTAAGGATGGGGATGTCACAGAAGAAATTATTGCTGACACTGGGGTGACAGAAAGACAAGCTGAATATACAAATTGTTTGGGCAGTTGAATTCACAAAGACACAACAACTATCAGTGCACAGTTTCCTGGACATGATGACCCTCTAGAGCAGTGGGTTACAGATGACTGTGAAGCGGTCAGAGGCCATGGTGGCCAGAAGGCATCATTCACTGGTCACAAAGACACAGACAAAGAAAAAATGCACAGCACAGTCAGTGAATGAAATGATTCTATTACTCTCTGCTACAGAACTCATGCACATCCTAGATGCAATGACAGAGGAATAACCAATATCTACAATGGACAGATTACAGAGGAAGAAGCACATAGGGGTGTGAAGATGGGAGTAAATCCTGATGAAAACAATCATCCCAAGATTCCCTACCAGGATGATAACATAGCTTGGTAGGAACAACATGAAGAGTGGGATCTGCAGCTCTGGGTGATCCATGAATCCCAGAAAAATCAACTGTGTCACATTGGTATGAGCGGGGGAAAATCTAAATTTGCAAGTAAACAGGAGCCAAAAAGAGACCAGGTGTCGATTCCTTGTAACAACTCTCACTGCTCCCGTGAAATAGTGTGTCTTGGGGAATGTACTATGGGTTATACACACACTTCCCCCTAGAGCTAGTGCACAGTCTCTGCACAGAAACACAGCACACTGTGCACTGTTTTGCATTCAATTAAATACATGCAGAGATTCCATCACAATATGAGAGATTGTCCAAATCTGAATCGTTCCCATGCCAGAAATATCCCTTAGGGCCCAGGCCTTTGCCATCCCTGTCTCTCCCACACACTCTCTCTGTTGTTAATCAGATTAGTTTGGAAAGGAGGGAAATCATCTCTTGTAAATGTATAGACAATAACGAATGGTGTAGGATGTTTTCATTTACACTGGTTTTCTCTTCCGGCTTCCAACAATGTCAGTGGGAGTTGATGGCACTTGGCACCACTGAAACTCAGAGCAAGGGTCCTACGAAGGCTCTGTGTCCCACGCTGGGAATCCCCAGCAGAAAGGTGTTGCAGGGATAGTATGTACCTGTAGAGACATTCAGGTCACTGAATGTCTTTTTTCTTCCTGAAGGCTAGATATTAAATGGAAAGCTCTGCTCAACTTTATAGAGTCACTGGCATCAAAGGGCAATAATACATTGAGGTGACCATTAGTGATAGCTAACGTAAGAACTGTAACAGGTTCTAAAAATAGGGTTTTTTTCTGATTGGGTCTATCTATGCGCCATTCCAAGGTGTGATTTCAGCTTGGGTATTCCTCAATCCCTATGGTAGTGGGTACAGAGTAGACATAGGTAGGGAAAGGTTTTCCCATCCCCTGAACATTTTCAAGATTTCAAAATATTTTCCCATTCTATATTGGGATGAAACCTGGTCTTCTGGAAAAACTTCACCGAAAATGAGAGATAGAGAAGCCCAACCCATGAATAGCCAGTAGCCCAGTGGTTACGGTACTCATCTAGGATAAGGGATGAACTGGTGGATTTTCAACAGCTCCAGGGAGACCAGCTGACCGTCACTAATGTGACTTAGCCCTCCAACTAAGCCCCAGATACCACCACTCAGAATGCCACCAAGCAATTGCCTAGTGGGTCAGGATGACTTGACCACCACAGAAAAGGTTGGGGGAGAAAGGATGCTGGGGAGAATGCAGTAACATTTCTAGAAAGGGGTGCATCAGTTTGTCATCATCCAAGTCCAAAGAGGATGGAGCTTGGCTGTTTTCAGTAGTAACAGATGACAGAACAAGGGGCAACGGTCTCAAGTTGCAGTGCGGGAGGTCTAGGTTGGATATTAGGAAACATTATTTCACTAGGAGGGTGGTGAAGCACAGGAATGGGTTACCTAGGGAGGTGGTGAATCCCCATCCTTAGAGGTTTTTACGGCCTGGCTTGATAAAGCCCTGGCTGGGATGATTTAGTTGGGGTTCAAGCAGGCGGGATGGACTCGCTGATCTCCTAAGGTCTCTTCCAACCCCAATCTTATATGATTCTATGTCCATCATGTGTAGCGCCATTCCCCATAGCGCTCTTCCCTCTAGGAAAACCCACACTTTCTTGTGGACGCTGGTCCTGAGTCCATGCCCAACACTCCCCAAACTCAATATTCCCCCCTCCTTCTTCCCCTTTTGAGAGCTGCTTTATTTTCCCCTCCTTAGCACTCCATCAGTCTACTTAGGCGTTGCCTCTACTCCTAACTCTTCTGGACTGAGTTAGGTCTGGCTTATATAGTCCCCAGACTCCTTCTACTCACAACAGCCACCAGAAGGAGTAGATCATTAGAGTCAGCTGCTTGGCTTCTATTTTTTTGTTTGTTTTGTTCCCCCATGTGGTTCATACTGGCACATGAGGGAGACTCAGATTCAAGACCCCGTTCCAAATCAGGCACTTGGACCTGGGTCTCACGTCCCAGATCAGGCTTACAACCACTGGGCTATCGAGATAGACTTTCTCTCTCTCTGTCCCAATGAATCCTTTATTATTCATACAAAGTGGAACAGCTCCAACAGGAGAGATTGAGAGACTGAGATGCGCCAGAGAATAGAAAATAGGGCAGACATTAGGGCACTCACCTGTCATATTGGCAATATAAATCTATTTCCCTGCTCTTAATTAGGCAGAGAAGGGACTTGACTAGGGGTCTCCCACATCCCAGGTGAGTGCCCTGATAGCTGGGATTTGGCTATTTTGGGGTCGCTCTCTCTATGGCTCTGGAGTTTAACCAGAAATTCCACCCTGAACCTGAGAAATGTTTAATCAAAACTGAGACATTCCAACTAAAACATTTCGATTTGGCAAATCCATATTTTTGGGGGAAAATCCATTTTATTAAAAAGCTCCCAACCAGTTTGAGTGCAGAGAATGGACAGGGCCCACTTTGTGAACAGCTGTTCAGGATTTTGTTTTAGCCTCATCACTCAATGTGTGGGCCCAGGTGTGACAGGGGCGGGGCAAGACCTGGTCACTCAGCCCCCTGTCACGCCAGCTCCCATTAAGGGAAGCAAATTGGAGCTGGCTAGAAAAACCTGCACCTAATTGGTGAATGGGAGACAGTTACCCACCCAATTAGCCTGGGGCTATAGAAAAGGCTGGGAGGAAGGAAGCCAAAAGTGGGGGAGGCTAAGGGAGGGGTAGTAGAGATAGTGCAGTGCTCCTAGGTGTAGACATGAGAACCCAAGCTGTGTATTGCAAAAAGGGGGTTGGAACAGAACCTGTAAGTAAATGATACCAGTGGTTACTGAATTTCAGGGTTTCTGAGTGACTTGTCAGCTCAGCAGACACCAAGAGGGATCTGCTATACCAGGTCTTATTTAAACTATTCTAACCCTGCTCTGAAGACAGAATTTATAATTTGCTTGTGTGATTTTTCTATGGTGTTCATCACTAGAGTGTCTGAATTTATTTTCAAATACCCCTGTGAGGTAGGGAACTCAAGCACAGAGACATTAAGATCAAAACTTGCCACTAATTTTGGGTGCCTAATTTGAGATCCTGCAACAGCCCAGATCTGGAATTGCTGGGAAAATCCTGCTCAGCCCCCAGAATCCCTGGGCTGTTGCCTGCCCAGGGCAGAGGGGATCTTGAAGGGATTAAACTGGGAAGCTCTCACAAATCTTCATTGATCCTGTGTGAACAGCCATTTTTCAAATAGTCAAATTTGGGCTGATTTTCATGGGAATTGCATAAGGCACCACCCTATCAAATTTCAAGTCACTGCTGCAAAGCTGGGGGGCACCAGAGCTTCTCAGAGGAAAAGACATCAGCTATATATATATATATATAATGTGGGCAAAACAATGTCTTTTTTCCCCCTAGTTTCAGTCTCAGAAATGGCAAACCAAGCTGAAATTTTCCAAATAAATACATTTCAATCTGAGACAGGCAGCAGCCTTTTAAGTCAGGTTAATACCCCGACATGAAACATTTCAATTTTGGAATGTCCAAGTGTTTCATATTCATCAAAAATGTCAAACAAAACATTTTGACATTTCCAAAATGACATTTTTCAGAATTTCCATTGTGTTCAAAATGTTAATATTTTAACTTTTTTTGCCTTGATTTGGGGATGCAGACACATGTTGAAAAGTCAGTTTTTCCTATGGCATGGAAATGCTGAATTTCACTCAGCCCTACCCTGTAGCATAGCCTCGGTTGCAGCACCATGGGGTAAAGGTGTTTTATTCTAGGCTAATGCTAGGGAGAAAGCACTCATGCAATGTGATAGGGAGCTTTGGGATGCAATGGCTAGTCCATGATCCCTGCTAAAGGCCTGGTGATGCAAAGATTGGGGGTTCACCTGAATCAAGACTTTCAAAATTTCCTTTATGGCCTGTGTTACACAGGACGTCAGACTAGCTGGCTACAATGGTCCTCTCTGGCCTATAATGTATGGACCTATTCCAGTATATGACACCTTTATATTGGTATAACATCATCAACACTGATGCTTATACCAGTATAATTATATCAGTAGACAAACACATCCCTAGCAGATATAGCAAGACCTGTAAATCTTTCGGCTGTAGGCCAGATCTAAGTGTTGGCACATGGCAGAGATGAAACCTGTACTCCTAAATCTAATTGCCACTTTGGGCATCTCAATTCAGAACCAGGCCCCATTGCTATTCCTGAAATCCCCACTCAGCTGAGGCCAAACCCTATAGGTGTCTAAACTCACTTGGCACCTACATTTTTGCAGTAAAAGCTCCTTTGTGCCTGTTTTAGCCTCTGAGTATGCACATGGCTACCTCTTCCTGAGCATGGAGATGCCTGGCCCTTCCACCTCACAGAAGAAGAGATTTGACCACCTCTCCTGTGGGCACTCTAGCCGCTGAAGTATGGGATATTCTGGTGTGGTTCTCCCTCAGTCTCTCCTGGAGCTGTTCTACTTTGGACTCTGATTTATTATCCCCAACCTCCAGGAGACATAAAAGCCATTTTAACTATCTCTTCTGAAGTTCATGCTGCTTCAGGGATTTTGTCCCAAGTTGCCACCAATCCAAATAAGAATCACTTGTGTCAGCCACACACCATTCTACTGGGATTGGTGATAACACACCTCTTTCTCCACAGGTCGGCTTAATCCACTCAGCTCTGACAAGAGTAGGAATAAATATTCTCTCGATCTTTTAGACGTTAAATTAGATTCCCTGTCATCAGCTTTTCAGATATTTTGACTTGATATTTATTTTTGGCTTTTCTGCTTCAGAATAAAACACAGTGGAAAAAGGTACATGATGCTACAGGATTGCTTATGTTGACGGTATCTATTTGCAGAAAAACCAAATAGTGTAAGATAAATAGCAGACAGAGAGAACCATAAAATATAATCTCTTGTTTTCTTATGTCTTATTTTGCCAGCTCATTTATTTAGTCTCAAATGTGTTCTTTTGCATGATGAATTGTGGTGCTAGCTCAAAAATTCTAGAGCAGATCTGGTGCTGGAGTGACCATTTGAAGAACTGAAGTTCTCTATTGACACACAGAATGGGTACAGCATAAATTAAAGGCAACTCAAGATTCCAGTCTACAATAGCACATCTCCTCCTGACAGTCTGCAGGGCAAGGCTGATGCACACCAGCAGGTAAGAGGACCAGACACAGAGTTCTCAGAAAACTTTCTGTCACACACCTGGTTGTGTGCCTGTTCTGGGGAGGAACATGATATTTCTGTCTCAGCTTAATATCGCTTGTAACTCAGTACTCTCGGTTCTGTCATTGACACTGGGGATCAAGCCCAGGACCTCGGGATCTAAAAAAATAAACTACCTGGTTTAAAATGTCTGTTTGTGTTAGCTCTGTGTGGTCCAGCCTCTGGAGGGGGACAGAGAACTATGAACTATGAAGTGTGAGCTTAGGGTTACACGATCAAGCACCTTTATCAGCTCTATATTTAATAATAAAAAAAAGAATCCAGCATTTACTCCTGGGGGAGCTGGTCGTGTTCCCTGTATTAGGTTACCGAGCACTTTCCATTCTCACAGCTCCTTGCAATCTTGTTTTCGAGAAGCTAAAACACCTCCATTGTTTGCAGCAAGTTTTTGAAATTCATTTGGGAGAAAGCCCTCAGACTTGAGCGTTTTTGGTTTTGTTGTTTTTTGTTTTGTCCCCATGAAATTCTATTCAGGTTTAGCCGAGTTATAGCTTTTGACAACCACTGTCACCCCTTTCTTGCTTCAGTTGTGAGCAAAATTTGAGCTTCCTGCCAGTATAATACCTGTAGTCTAAACAGATGGGCCCGTGTTATGTTACCACCAAAAAAAGCAGCAGATGTTGACAATGTTGCACCTGGAATAGTGACTGCTTCTGGACCTGCTCAACCAGAGTTGATTGGGGCAGGAGAGAGCCGCCTCTGCATTACATACGTGGCCCAGTGGTTCATTCCCGTCTCTGGGGATTTTATGTGGGCAGGCTCTCCCCTAGCTTCCCCAGAGGAAGAGAGAGGCAGAATACTGGGCCAGGCGCCCCACAGATCCTACCCATCTCCCCGGTCAGCTATAGGAAAACAGCCTGCTCTTGCAAAGGCCTGTAGTGCAAGTGGTAGAAGTCTGTAATGCACTGCAGGTGGTTACAGGTGCAAACCAAGAGGATGCAGAATGGAGGTGTCGTGACAGAATTGAGTTTTGCCTTTTTAAAAACCCAGGAAATTACATATGCAAAACTATATTAACAGCACATCATTTAGGTTGTCTACTCAGTCACACAAGAGTCTGTTCTATACACTGAACAAGGCGGGGATCCAGTGGTTCTAAGAAAAAACAGCATGTGATAATGTAATTAAAGACTATCATAATGCAAACACCCACGAGGGCAGAATTAAGGTTGCATGGGCAACCACAAATCTGGCATTTCCTAATTTTCAATTGTGGAACTTTCCAACCTTAATAAAGTCTTTTGAGCAGGTTTTTTTTTTTTGGTACGTTTTATTTCGGGGGGTGGGGGCGAGGTTGATTCATAGTATAAATATTAAGAACAGTTACATTAGGTATGATACAGACATTTGCAAGGGATGTAAACCTTCATGCTTCAGAGCACGAGGCAACCGCTAATTGCCTGGATGTAGGGTGAAAATACCCCTATAGGCATGTTATTGAATAACTTCCTACTGTGAGGGCTTTGCCCCTTTATCTGAAGCACACAACAAAGACTGCTAATGCATAGACAATACTCAATTAGCTGCATCATTTGTCTGATCTGGTATGGAAATTCCTATGTTCCCTATATTTTCTAAAAAATAATTTCATTTCTTTTTACTCGTCTAGCACAGGTGTAAAGACAGAGGGAATATGCAGAATCCAGAGACCTGTGTTTTTCCAGTAACTAGGAAACTCACAAATTATCTCCAACTCATTTTCTTTCTATCCTAAAGATTACAGTCGGACATGAGATGCTTTGGTCCCATCTGCACACATCTCACATTGCGTTACCATGTCATTGGCTAGATTGTGAATGTATAGTTCAGCTGAAGTCAATTGGTTAATGAGGAGTCAAACCAGTCCATATCTTCCTCCACCAAATACAAACCACAATGGAATTTACTGCATGTACACCTACACCATGACTGGTAAGAAATCTCATTATTATTATCTTTTGAGCATCTTTGTGCATGTAGCAGTGAAATTCCATAGAAACATAACAGCCATACTGGGTCAGACCAAAGGTCCATCTAGCCCAGTATCCTGTCTTCCGACAGTGGCCAATGCCAGGTGCCTCAGAGGGAATGAACAGAACAGGTAATCATCAAGTGATCCATCCCCTGTTGCCCATTCCCAGCTTCTGGTAAACAGAGGCTAGGCACACCATCCCTGCCCATCCTGGCTAATAGCTGTTGATGGACCTATCCTTTATGAATTTATCTAGTTCTTTTTTAAATCCTGCTATAGTCTTGGCCTTCACACCATCCTCTGGCAAGGAGTTCCACAGGTTACCTTAGTATTTATCTCTAGGAGATGCATTTTCTCATTTCGAGGCTCTGTGAATCTGAGTCAAAAGTAATCATAGAATCAGTTACAGTCCACACCACCTACAAGTGTTATTACCTCTAGGAGGATTTGTAACAGGGAGGAAAAATAATGCATGTGGTTACAAAGAATGTCTGTAAAACATACACTGACTTCAATAGGACAGTGAAACTTTAGTGATACCAAACTTTTTCACTGGAGCTGCCTCATATTAGGTCCTAAACCTATATTTAGGCACCTATATAAAAGGGGCACTGAGCATCACTTGTGCCTTTTGAGGTCATTTTGATTAGGAAGAGAAAATCAAAGACCATGAATAAACTCTATAGCATTGATTACTTGCATACATTGATAGATTATTTGCCTCCCTTCTAAACTAAACACTCCCAATCTATATATCTCTTATTTTATAGAAGATTTGACCCACTGGATGGTTTCATACATATTAAAACAAGTAGGGTGACCAGAGGGGAAGTGTGAAAAATTGGGATGGGGGTGGGGGGGGGTAATAAGTGCCTATATAAGAAAAAGCCCCCAAAATTGGGACTGTCCCTATAAAATCGGGACATCTGGTCACCCTAACACAGAGTCCACAATATTTCTGTAGCTGGAACATGTCCTATCTCTAATGGAAAGCATGTGGGGAATACAAAGAGAACATTCCCTAGGAGTGTCCTTTGACGTATTTCAGCTTTCTTACGTTTATACACCGTTTCCCAGAAACAATCACAGGGATTATGAGGGATCTGTACTCAGTACTTTATTGGCCAGTGATTAATTTTAATCTTTTTTTTTTTTTTCACCAGCAGAGGAGAGCGTTTCTGGAATAAATGGCAGAGAGAAACCACACCACGGTGACCGAGTTCATTTTCGTAGGATTCACAGATCATCCAGATCTACAGATCCCCCTCTTTATGTTGTTCCTAGTGATGTATGTGGTCAGCCTGATGGGGAATCTTGGGATGATAGCGTTAATCATGGTTGAAACCCGACTTCATACCCCCATGTACTTTTTCCTAAGCCAGATGTCCATTGTAGATATTGGATATTCCACTGCCATAGCTCCCAGGTTGCTAATGACCTTTGTAGCAGAGACTAGAACCATTCCTTTGATTGAGTGTGCGGCACAACTATTCTTCGTCTGTTTCTTTGTGACCAATGAATGTTGCCTCCTGGCTGTGATTGCGTATGACCGCTTCAAAGCTATCTGTAATCCTCTGCTATACAGAGCCATTATGTCCAAGAGACACTGTGTCCTGTTAGTGGCTGGTACATATGTATGTGGCTCTGTGAATTCAGTTGTGCAAACTCTATTTATATTCAGTCTGTCCTTCTGCAGCTCCAATGTTGTCAACCATTTCTTCTGTGATGTGCCCCCCATGCTGAAGCTGTCCTGCTCTGACACCCATGTCACTGACCTTGTACTTTTCACTTTCTCTATTGTAATTGTCACGACTACTTTCCTGGGTGTCCTAATCTCCTACATGTGCATCCTTCTGGCCATTCTCAGGATCCGTTCTGCCAAGGGGAGACGCAAAACCTTTTCCACTTGCGCCTCCCACCTGACAGTCGTCACTATGTTTTATGGGACGCTGATATGTATATATTTTAGACCCAGTTCTAGCTACGTGGTGGACCAAGACAAGGTTACCTCTGTGTTTTATGCCCTTGTGATCCCCATGTTGAATCCCCTGATCTACAGCCTGAGAAACAAGGAGGTAAATGATGCCTTTAAAAGGGTGATATACAGGAAGATTTTTTATTGGTCATTATAATCATTATATTTTAACCAATAAACAGTAGATGGAATAAGAGTGAGTTCTCTGTATCATTATCCTTATTTCTATGACTCAGCCACTCCATGTGATGTACAGAAAATCATATAATGGAACCCAGTCAAATACAATATTAGAAATTGCTGTTTTTAAGATCCATGAATGAGGGTCTGTGACATTATGCAGAATCAGCAAGATGCTCTGACATTTGGCTTAAAGGACAATTGCCGTTGCCTGTTATGTTTTAGGCCAGGTTGGAGTTCCGGTGAGAGGATGAGAAGATTGTATGTATCCTTCCTCGGTTCTGAGATTTCACCCAGTGGAGGGCACTGTTAAACATACTGAATCAAAGCAACCAGAACTGAGGTAACGATTATCAAAGCTCAGCTTAGGTCGATCGGCCATGTTCTCGGAATGTGTAATGATAAATTCCCCAGAAAAGTCCTCTCTGGTGAGCTTAGGGACTTAGTCTGAATAATGCAGAGTTGACCTTCATCATGCAGAGCTAGCCTGCACCAAATCAGAGTATCTTCTCTCACCGCTGCATCATGCCGACATGAAGAGGACATTGTTTTACTCCTGAGTTCTCAACAGAGGAGGTTGTTTCCAGTCATCACAACCAGCTGCCCTGTCTTCACGGCTAGATGGAAGGGGAGCATCCCAAAACTTAAGAGGGATCTCAAACCCTTTTTTCTGTTTAACATGGGGTCACAGGCTGGAGAATGTTGAGAACCACTGGTTTTACTCATTGAAAACTGTTGCTGTTTTATGTAGGGCTTTTGTTTATTTATCTTCTCTCCAACCTATGAAAGAGTTTCTCTGGCAATCCTGAAATTACACCTCTACTCCAATATAACACTGTCCGCGGAAGCCGAAAAATCTTACCGCGTTATAGGTGAAACCGCATTATATTGAACTTCCTTTGATCCGTCGAAGCATGCAGCCCTGCCCCCCCGGAGCACTGCTTTACCGCGTTATATCTGAATTCATGTTATATCGGGTCGCATTATATCGGGGTAGAGGTGTATATCAATGGTCTGCTTTGTTTGGCTTTCTTTGGACTTTGTAAACAGTGAGACAGGTTCGTCCCTGAAGTAACTCCCTTTTCTTGAGAGAATGATATGGGGACAGATCAAGAATGAATGTAGTCCAATCAATTTATAATGATGTACGATTGTGATGTACTAGTACACATTATGAAGTACTAGTGTGATGGGGCTATCACTATTCATAGCACTAGCAAGCTTCCTACACACAGTGACATTTGAATATTCATACTGGATATGCTCTGGTTAGTCCAAGGAAGTTTTGCCTGAATCATCGATCACTTAAATCCACTTCTTGTGCTCCTAGGAATACTGCTTATGATTTTTCCATATATGTACAAAATGGAATGACGCTATAGTGCCATAACATAAAAGGACTATTTTCCTTTCAACACGTTAATACCGGTACAGGATTGGAAACCCCATCGTGCAATCAACAACTTCCCATGAGCAAATACACATTTTCAATGAGCAGTTAGACATCCAGTTCCCTGGACAACTCCCTGGAATGGGAGTTTGGTGCCTTTATATCCCCACTTAAACTCCTGCAGTCTGAACCAATATTGACTGAAGTCAATTGGAGTCTTTTCATTGGCTTCAATGAGCTTTGGATCTGTTCCTTGTTGGGCGTGGTTGAAAATTTTCCGCCTAAACTTTCAGTTGATGGGGAAGAAATGGAACGGTTGCCTGGTAGGGGTATCTGGTCATCGGAAGAGGCTGATCATGAGGTCACCTGACAGAGAGTAAGATGTTTATAAAAGGGCAGAAGCTGCTCTATTTGGGCTCTACCTGGCCATGTTTGACCAGCTAGAACTGAGAGGAGCTGCCTGTAGGAGCTAGATGAGGGAGAGGAGCAGTCTGTCTGAACACAGACGGCTACCCAAGGGGACTCCCAAGGAAAGGATGAGCTGGTGAGGTCCATTGAAGTTAGGATGTGTGTCCTTTTCTAAATGGGCTTGTGCTTTATTGGTGGAGTATTAGCTCTACAGTGTTAGATTCTGGTTCAGAGTGTCCCTCTCTGTGTTACATTCTTTACACATACTGTGTGGCCCTGTGGGAGAGTTCAGCTGTAACCAACAAGGCTCACACTGTTCGGTGGCATTCTAGGACAGGGAGTGTTTAAGCTACGGCAGAGTCTGAACAGTCACCCCTGAGCCCAGGGACTAGCCAGCTAGATATCAGGTTCTAGCTCTCCAGAAAGGGCGCTAGGCTGAGGGCCTGCACCCTGATTGTGTGCCTAGGAACCCAGAGACTGCAGCAGTGACTGGCTCCATTCAGTCTCTGGCAGCTTAAAACATCTGGGGATCCAAGCTGGGATTCCCCTCAACACAAGCTGGTGGGTATCCAGCAAGGGGAGCTGAAGGGGGTCTGTGACAAATGCTCCCTTTCAATAGTGATCTTTGCAGCCTCTTGGTCATTCCTGAACCTAGGAAACTGAATTTCCAAGATGAACAGGCCTGGATTCCATTTTTTGTTTTGTTTTGTTTTTGGAACAAGCCACAGAATACAGTTAAAACAAAGGAAATCAGAGCTATGACACAGAGAATTCACTATTTATTCACCACTTGTTTATTGATAAGCACAAATCCCAATAATTATATTAACTATGAACAAAACTTCTTGTTTATCATCTTCCTAAAGGCGTCCTTCACCTCCTTGTTCCTCAGGCTGTAGATCAGGGGGTTCAGCATGGGAATTATGAGTATATAAAACACAGAGATGATCTTGTCTGGGTCTGTGGTGTAGCCGGAACTGGGTCGTAAATACATGAAGATCACAGTCCCGTAGAAAATTGTGACGGCCGTCAGGTGGGAGGCGCAGGTGGAGAAGGTTTTGCATCTGCCCTTGGCAGAGTGGATCTTCAGGATGGCAATGAGGATGTACATGTAGGAGAATAGTACAATGAGAATAGTAGTCATGACCACTATACTGGACAAGGTGAAATGCACCATGTTAGCGATGTGGGTGTCGGAGCAGGACAGCTTAAGGACTGGGGGGATGTCACAGAAGAAATGGTTGATGACATTGGAGTCACAGAAGGACAGGGTAAATATAAATGGAGTCTGAACAACTGCATTCACAAAGCCGCATATGTACGAAGCAACCACTAGTAATACACAAAGTCTCTTTGACATGACGACGCTATAGAGCAAGGGGTTACAGATGGCTATGAAGCGATCATATGCCATTACCGCCAACAGGCAAGCTTCATTGGTCAGAAAGTTACAGACAAAGAAAAACTGTGCTGCACACGCAGCGAGGGAAATGGGTTTGGCCTGAACCACAAAAGTCATCAGCAACCGAGGAGCAACAACCGAGGAATTACCAACATCGGCAAGAGACAAATTGCTGAGGAAATAGTACATAGGGGTGTGGAGTCGGGAGTTGAACCTGATCAACATGATCATCCCTAGATTCCCCGCCAAGGTGATAACATAGATCATTAGGAACGACACAAAGAGGGGGACCTGAAGCTCCGGATGATCCATGAATCCCTGGAAAACGAAGTCTATAACCACGGTGTGATTTCCCTCCGCCATTTCTTCCAACCATGATCTCCTTTACAGGGGAAAAGTGACATGTGCAATTAAACAGGAGCCAAGAAAAGACCAAGAGTGGATCCTCCACACTCATTCTGACTTCCCTCGTGAAATATTGCACCAACCCGAGGCAGTGGGAATACATCAGGGGACAATCCTAGGGAATACACTGTTTGCATTACATTCACACTGTCCACTACATCTCAGGCTTTGTCATGCTGAGAATTAGCGCATACTGTGTATTAAAGTGCATCCAACCTGATAGCCTATACAGTCAGAGGCAACAAAGAAAGGTAATGTTCCGTATGAAAAGGAAAGTCAATGAATATACAGAGAGACAAGTGAATGGTCTAGAGTTCATTCACTAGCCCTGCTTTTCTGTTCCTGATCCCACGGCCATCATTGGGAGCTCTGGGACTCCTCCCCTTTGAAAACTAGACCTGGAAAGAAATTTCAATTGCATTTTTTTTTCCAGGAGAAATGCAGATTCAGCAACACCAAAATCTTTTTAGTTTACATGACTTGTAAGTTTCAACATATCCTTCATTTTTTTTAATTAAACAATCATTTAAAAATGCTCAAAAGGAAAACAAAACTTTTTTTTTAACCTGAAACATTCTGTTTGACCCTGATTTTTTTTTACTTTAACATTTGCTGAAAATTTCAAATAAATTCCATGACCCAAAATGATTTTTTCTGACTTTTTGAAATTGTTACAAACCAAAAAATATGTTATTCACACAGCTCTATTGAAAACACAGGCCAGTTTAAATGCATTAACTAAATATGGATTTAGACCCCTAACAGTGGACATCTATAACAGAGATCTGTTATAAACCCACAGGGGTAACACATACTTTTTGCAGATGTGCATTATAACTATTTTCTCCCACACACTGCAAATCTTTCTACATGGCAGTGATGCTTTTAGCTGGCATAGACTAAAAGCCTTTTCCGTGTAGATTCAGCAGGGAATGTGCTATGGTATCAGGCAACCTAGTCTGCAAGCTGCTGGTCTTGGCTTATCCAGCACTAGGCACTGACAAGTTCTTGTCTGGGTGTAGACCTGGGCAGGTCTCAGGCACTGACAGAAAATGGAAGCACATAGGCAGAATTCAGGGAGAATGGTACCACTAGTGTTCCCTGGGTGATAGGGATGGGTTAGCTAGAGCGTGCAGAGAGCTGCATGGGCAACTGGCTTGAAGATAAACCAGAGCCTGGCCTCACATCCTGTTGTCTGATAGCACTGGTCAGCCTGAGTGGACAGAGACTGCACACTGGATAGAAAATGCTTCTGTGATTAAGCTCTCCCTGTAACTCTGATGCATTGATACAAGACAGCCATTGCCCCAGAACACGAGCAGAACAGGGCAGGAAATGGTTTTCCTATCCCATGACAATTTTTGAGATATTGACAGTTTTTCCTGTCTTGAATTGTGACGGAGTCAAAACATTGAAATTTTTTGCTAACCAAAAATCAGGAAAAGAACTAAATTCAGGTCAATTGAAATATTTGATTTGGATACATTCTAGACCATTTTGGTTTGGTTGCAAACATTTTTTTTAGCTGCAATTAGCTGAAATTTCAAAATGACTTTTCACGTTGAATCATGAAAATGGATTTTTTTTATTTTGAAACAAAAACATTTCAACAATTTATAAGCTCCCCCCCAAAAATGTTGAAAAAAATTGTCCAAACCAATCCTTTCCTGCAAACAGTTCCAGTTTTGATGAATGAGTGATGAAAAATGTGTTTAGTGGGAACATACCTGACCAGCTCTGATCACAACATTTTCTCTGAAAGCGATGATACAGACAGACTCCCAGCAAATGGGTGTTTGATACGTTCCATTATGATCTCCATTTGCTTCAAGAAAAGTTTGCAGATGATACTAAACTGCTCAAGATAGTTAAGACCAAAGCAGACTGTGAAGAACTTCAAAAAGATCTCACAAAACTAAGTGTTTGGGCAACAAAATGGCAAATTAAATTTAATGTGGATAAATGTAAAATAATGCACACTGGAAAAAATAACCCCAACTATACATACAATATGATGGGGGCGAATTTAGCTACAACAAGTCAGGAAAAAGATCTTGGAGTCATCGTGGATAGTTCTTTGAAGATGTCCACGCAGTGTGCAGAGGCGGTCAAAAAAGCAAACAGGATGTTAGGAATCATTAAAAAGGGGATAGAGAATAAGACTGAGAATATCTTATTGCTCTTATATAAATCGATGGTACGCCCACATCTCGAATACTGCATACAGATGTGGTCTCCTCATCTCAAAAAGGATATACTGTCACTAGAAAAGGTTCAGAAAAGGGCAACTAAAATGATTAGGGGTTTGGAACGGGTCCCATATGAGGAGAGATTAAAGAGGCTAGGACTCTTCAGCTTGGAAAAGAGGAGACTAAGGGGGGATATGATAGAGGTATATAAAATCATGAGTCATGTGGAGAAAGTGGATAAGGAAAAGTTATTTACTTATTCCCATAATACAAGAACTAGAGGTCACCAAATGAAATTAATAGGCAGCAGGTTTAAAACAAATACAAGGAAGTTCTTCTTCACACAGCACACAGTCAACTTGTGGAACTCCTTACCTGAGGAGGTTGTGAAGGTTAGGACTATAACAGAGTTTAAAAGAGAACTGGATAAATTCATGGTGGTTAAGTCCATTAATGGCTATTAGCCAGGACGGGTAAGGAATGGTGTCCCTAGCCTCTGTCTGTCAGAGGATGGAGATGGATGGCAGGAGAGAGATCACTTGATCATTGCCTGTTAGGTTCACTCCCTCTGGGGCACCTGGCATTGACCACTGTCAGTAGACAGGATACTGGGCTAGATGAACCTTTGGTCTGACCTGATACGGCCGTTCTTATGTTCTTATGTTATGTTCTTACCTCTTAATTAGCCCAATTACTTCAGCTGAGCGACTCTGGGTGCATATCTGTGTGCATGAGAACAGTATGCGGTCAGCAATGTTGCTGAAATTAATATGAGATGTATGCCGATGGCAGTGAAGTATCATTCCTGTTTCGGATTTTTAGTCTAGATAGAAAGTTACCTGAAAATAGCTTGGGTAATTCCTATTTATTAAACAAACTGCTCTCAATCCCGCCAGTTCCTTCTGTCATGTTACCTGCGTCAGGGGTTTAAAAAGTTAAGTTATTTAAATTAAATATACAGAACACAGGAATTTCCAGAACAGGTCCCCTAATGATCTATTTCTTCACTGTGATAGTCATTACAGTATGCTTCAGAGTTAGGTGCAAGCCATCATCATAAGCATTATGGAATAACATGGTTCTGGGGGAAGTTTCCTCCTCAGTCTAGACAGTAACCTGCATCAAGCCCCATGTCCCAAAGCCTGAGGTTTTTTATCTTTAAACGTTGTTGCCATTCCACTGTAAAATATAAATATTCTTAATATTCATACCTATGTCAAATCCTTTTTTGGATGATTAAGTAGATAGATATAAGGGTGAGTGGGGACAGATTCGATAGATTAATTACATGGCTCCAATCTACAGTGACTTCAATGGAATTATGGCCCACTTACACCAGCTGAAACTTTGACCCATTAATTCCAACGGAGCTGAACTGACTGACGCCATTCTGAGATCTGACCCATTGCTGGCTAAGGGGCTGTTGGAGGCTATTGGAATTGAAATCCTATTTTTGGTCTCAGAACAGGCACCGTGAGGAAAGCGCTTTGCACCCTTCCCACGGACTCGTCCCTGTTTTCCCTTCCTCCCAATGTGAATTCTGACCGGCGGAGAATATCTGAAGACCATGGATGTACTGGGTCTGATTTAGGCTGCACATATTCTGTGTATAGACTGAGAACGTCCAGCCCTATGGAAGTCATTCCATGCCCTTAAACCAGTAATAAATCCACTTTCAAAAAAAGTCAGAATTCTTGGCACTTTAGGAAAAGTGAAAGTCTTTTCGACTGAATAAGTTACACAAAACATCAAATATTAGACATCCAAATGCCTTATTTTCAATTTTCTCCCTTACTCTATTTTGTTCTTACCAAAATAAATATATCCAACAGTCAGGAAACTGTATTTTATGCTAAAGAAAAAACAAAATAAACAAGGTTGAAATAGCCAAAAATCAGAGTGCAGAAAAATCTAACTTCAAAAGAATAATCAGAGATAATGTTTATTCCACTTCTGTTGGAGCCATACTCATGAGACTTACCAGCGGAGAAAGAGCTATTTCATTCTTCTCTCTAAACACTGGCGTGTTGATGATACAGAGTATTTATATTTGCTTCAGTGGCCATTAGGGACAGCACCTCAAGACTCAGAATCACAGCCGAGGCAGAAATGAGATAATTAAAAATCCTGTACGTCCTTCTGGAGATTGGGGATAATCACAAAGATTTGTTGTCTCCAATAGTTGGGCATAAGTTCAAGTGTCTTCTGTATTCTCCTTCTTTTAGTTTCCAGATGAGCTGCCCCCATTGCCCTGAATCAGAGAAATTCTCAACTGGTAGCCCCACCATTGCCAGGAGTACATTGTGACATATATTTGATAACAAAGTTTTTGATCTCAGTTGGCATGTTCTGTGTCTCTGGACTGATGGCTAGATGAAGAATTTATATCATTCTTCGCACAGGCAATATGGGACACCAGTTTCCACAGATCATTTCTTGGCCTGCAATAACATGAGCAGAGTGGCTAATAAGATTGTGTCCCATCCCTGTGTTTCTCCAGAAGTGAGACGGCAGTGAAAGTTAACACTACAGACAGAAGCTGCATTTTCTATCTTTGCTGTTCTTGTCTTTTCCTTTTTGTGTTTGTTTGTCTTGTTTTGTCTTCTAAAAAGCAGGATCAGATGTCAACAACAACAGCAGCATTAATAACAGTTCCAGACCATCTCAACTAACTAAAAAGTGAGAAAGTCAAGCAGTAGGCATGAGCACAACATAACCCCGGAAAAATCTAGAGAGAGCTTCTGTCACTGCGGCGACATAAGCTGGGGGGTGGTAAAGTAAAAAAATTGGTCCTTTCTTTCTTAGGCCCTCATGAGTTCAGGGAAACAGGAGACTGCATTAAAACAAAATACCAGAGCCCATCAGTTTCTACTTCCCACTGGAACATCCCCAGGGCCCTGAAATGTAGCTAGCTGCTTGGTCCATGTATTCCGTTAACATTAATACCGCAATCCATAACACTCATTGACTGGATACAGCCGCATGCTCAGTTACAGTCGGTTTAAGAATATTATAGAACGTTGACATATTTTTCTAATAAAATGATATGGAAATTTTCCATAAGGAATTGGCTTCAGGTTTGAATACAGTATAAAACCTCTACTAGTGGAGGCTGGGGGAGATGCTTGTTTATTCACTGAGTGGATTATTTTAGTTTGGAACCAAAGATTAAAGCTGGGCAGGAAATGGTTTTCCTGTCCCATGAAAATTTGGGAGATTTTAAAAATGTCCCATCCCCAAAGCTGATATTTTCCTTTTTTCCACAAACCAAAAAGCTGGGGGAAAGTTGATTTTGATCAATCAAAATATTTTGTTCCAATAGTTCAAATTAAATGAACATTAAACAAAATAGTGAGCTAATTAACATTTTGAAACATTAATTTTGAACTAAAAAAGGCAACTTTTCGTTTTGAAAATGTCAAAAATGAACATTTAGACAATTTTAAGCTTCTTTTTTCTTTCAATTTTTTTAAATGAGTAATTCATTGAAACTGGAATTTTCCCACAAGAATATTTCATTTTTGATGAATCAGTATTTTCCAGTGCAGAAAGCACTGGGCTTAAATTGCAGCAAGGGCGCTTTAGGTTGGACATTAGGAAAAATTTCCTAACTGTCCGGGTGGTTAACCACTGGAATAAATTGCCTAGGGAGGTTGTGGAATCTCCATCATTGGAGATTTTTCAGAGCAGGTTGGACAAACACCTGTCAGGGTTGTTCTAGATGGTGCTTTGTCCTGCTATGAGTGCAGGGGACTGACTTATGACCTCTTGAGGTCCCTTCCAATCCTATGATTCTATGATTGATCCAATATTGCGCTCTAATATTTTTCATTGAAACTTTATTAATGCAAGATAAAAAGAACCCCCGTGAATGGGGTTGGGTAGCGGGTCAACTCTTGAATCCCGGAGGAAGTTGCATCTGAGTGTGCTTCAGTGGATTTATGTCCTCTCACCATGAATCACAATGGGCTAAACTCTATTATCCCTTGGCTCAAGTCTACCTAGCAGAGTTTAAGTGTAAGGCATTTCCATGGGGTAGAAAGTATCCTAACTACTGCTGGCCAAAATTCTTTGGCTGAAACTTTTTTTCAGAGAAAAATGCACATTCAGCTACACCAGAATGTTTGCCCAATTGTATTGGGTTCTTCGGGATGGAAAAACATCAAATAAATTCATTTCCCCACTGCTAAACCTTGCTGTTTGGTGTCCCACCTCTGCATGGAGGGGTGAAAGTAAAGCTCTAAATCAGTGTTGGTGAGAACAGGGGCTTGTTTGCATTGGGAAGCTATTCCTGAGCAAGGTAATATGTGAATTTAAGGCACTAGGGCTATTCCTGAATAGCTCCTGGTATGGACACTCTTAATTTACTGGATTAAACTAAACCGGAAAATGGCATTCTTCTATGCGGCCATGTAGGGAGTTACATTAGCTAGCTGTAGAGTCCAGTTCCTAATGCAATAGAATTGTGTCAGTGGTGAGAATAGGGCTAATCAGTGTATAGCAATGACGAGAAAAAAACTGTATGTGAATAGCTGACTTCTTGGGTTGCTGGCTAGTCTGAAACATAAATGAAAAACTTAGTTTCTGGTTGACCCAAATTGATTTTTTTTCTTTAAATTTCAATTTTTTTGGCTGACTGACAAGTTGAATGAAATGTTTTGTTTGATCAGTTGCTGTTTTTGCAATTGTTATTTTTTAAAATAAAATTGAAGTAAATTTTGAAACAAAAAGTCTTTTAAATGGGAAACTTAAAATATTGAGACCTTTTAGCTTTTTCTGAGGTTTTAGATCAAAGCAAAACAATTAATTTGACACAGATTCATAAAATATTTCAGTTAACCCAAATCTGCGTTGCTCAGAAAAAAAGTATTTTGGTCCAACTCCCCTCTCCCCCCAGTTCTAATGAACAATATATCGTGTTGCTCAGAGTAAAACTATCCCAATTCAAATTAGTCATGAGGCTCACATTTTCAACAGTGAGGGTGGTTAATGGCTGGAATGAACTACCATGGGAAGTGACGGTTTATCCAGCTATAGCTGCTGTGAAATCAAGACCAGATGGCTCTCTGGAAGATACACTTAATAAAATGCCAGTTAATGGGCTTAATACAGAGGATAACTGTATAGAATTGTGACCTGAGTTATACAGTCAGACTAAACGATGTCATTGTCCTTTCTAGCCCTTAAAATATATTATCAATTTATAGCATTGCTGTAAGTAAACCTATAAAATCACTATTTGGCATTGACAAAAAGGAGTCCTTTGGCACCTTAAAGACTAACAAATTTATTTAGGCATAAGCTATCGTGGGCTGGAATCTTCTGGGTTCTGGCCCACCATAGCTTATGCCCAAATAAATTTGTTAGTCTTTAAGGTGCCACAGGACTCCTCGTTGTCTTTGCTGAAACAGACTAACACGACTACCCCGCTGAAATATATGGCATTGGTGGGAGTAACATTACATGACCATTATTATTGATACTACTTCATTAATTCATTAGTATTGGGCTTAATCCCAACCCCATTCTTTTAGGTGCTGTACCAACATATAACAAAAAAACAACCTCTGGCCAAAGGAGCTTGTAATGTAAGCTGAAAATAAGAGACAACGGTACAGATGACAAACAGATGGGGAGCAACACAAGGTGACAACAAGATGATTGAGAATAAAGCTGAATAACAAGTTGCTAGAGCCTTGTCAGAATTTGATTTTTTAGTTTTTTAGAATTTTAATTGATAATATCAATGTTTTATTTTTAAGCCTTTTTTATTTTAAATGTTTAAATCTTTACAATTGCGGGAAATTATGGGGGATCAGACAATGGGAGGTCAGACATAATTTTGTTAATGACAGCCGACACTGAGATTCAAAAAGTTAAAGCTTTATAACTGTTAAAACACAAATTGTCAACATCACATGTCAAAATATACAAAATAAATATCCTTAAATCAAACTCTAATACATTCTCAAGCTGCAGTTTTTCTTATTCTGCCTATCTGTAAATTTCAATTATTATTGATGGCAATAATTTTTTCATTGGTT